>NC_056595.1:9666770-9666885 GCF_018340385.1 Cyprinus carpio | reverse complement strand
GAACCGGCTTTACTGATGAGACACGCATGACAAATGCATGCGATTAATCGTGCAGCCCTACGACTGATGAGACACGCATGACAAATGCATGCGATTAATCGTGCAGCCCTACGAA
>NC_056595.1:9664635-9664743 GCF_018340385.1 Cyprinus carpio | reverse complement strand
GTACTGTGCACTTACGGATTGAAGCTGAAGTCAGTTATTTCGTGTCAGATGCCGTGATCCGGCTTCCCTGTGTTTTGTTTTAATGTCCTTGTAAGGATATGTGTAAGA
>NC_056595.1:9564665-9664560 GCF_018340385.1 Cyprinus carpio | reverse complement strand
CTTGCCAGGGGGCATGTTTGCCTGCTTGCTCTGAACCCAGTAACCACCACAAACTCTGCAAAACATTTGAGGTGTTCCAAAGACTTTTTGTGGGACTTGACACACTGCGCCCAAAAACCTTCCTCCCGATTCATGACACTAAAAAACAAACTTCTGAGTTAGTTGGTCAAATGCCAGCCTCGCACTCATAAATGGCAATCTCATTGTGTTTTTCAGAGTTTTTCAGAAGATTATTCTGAATGTTTATTTGTTAATTGGCTGCAGTTCAGAAGTTCTGTTATATAAACCATTTTATGGTAAAATGTTTTAATACATACTAAGATGTACTGTGCACTTACGGATTGAAGCTGAAGTCAGTTATTTCGTGTCAGATGCCGTGATCCGGCCTCCCTGTGTTTTATTTTAATGTCCTTGTAAGGATATGTGTAAGATTTTTTTTTTTTATGTTTTCTTTGCTTCACCACTCTTGCTCGGTGGGCAGTTTAACTGAGAAAAATGTGGTAGTCAAGCACAGACTTTTTCAGTTCCTGGATAAAGCCCCGGCTGCTGGGCACTTGGGCCTTGACTCAGTTCTGTTATGTCAAATGCTGAGGTCAGAGGCCCTTTATTTTATTTCATTGTCAAATGTTTTAGTAGAATATGGCACAGATTGTACTTAAAACGTGTTCTTGTATTAGTTTATGTTTTAATACATATGAACTTAAGTGTGCACTAAAGTCAGTCCTTTTATGTAAATCGCTCAGGTCAAGAGTCACTGTATTTTAATGTCAGTGTTAAGAGTACACAGATTGCACTTTGAAGGTGTTCCATGCTGCACTTAAAGATGAGGTCAGAAGTTTCTGTACTTTTTAATGTTAAAATGTTTACATTACCATTATTGTGTTACATTAACATTAAAATTGATTACAGAAAATTAGTTCACCCAATTGTTTGTAATAAACATTGGAATTGGAAACGAATACCTCTCTTTCCTTATTTAAAGTTATGGCAATGCTAACTAATTATTTCAAGTGGATTGAAGAAATAATTTTTATAAATTAATGAGAGTAAATGAATTAATTAAAATCAAAAAGTTTAATTTTTTTATTTTAAATGTTACTTATTTTAACTAAGTATGATTTGGTTAATATGCTGCTCTTTGTCACAATGGTTAAACTCAAATGTTTTGCTTAATCTTGTAGACTCTACTTGATTTTTTAGCATACCGTAAAATACATAATACTGATTTTTACCAACTCAAAATACCAAGAAGTTCACTAAACTTACAAAAAGTAGTTGGAAAATGTTG
This sequence comes from Cyprinus carpio, assembly GCF_018340385.1. Lineage (NCBI taxonomy): Eukaryota > Metazoa > Chordata > Actinopteri > Cypriniformes > Cyprinidae > Cyprinus > Cyprinus carpio. The sequence continues at coordinate 9,663,272 of NC_056595.1, read as the reverse complement.
CCTTAATTTTTTTGAGTTGAATTTAAGTAACAGTTTTTACAGTGAAGGTTAAAGAAATTTGTCCCTTCTGCCATTCACTCTGAAATATTAGTGAGTTGAAACAAGGCAAGTCATGATGTGTTGAGTCTGATTTCACATCAATGGCGAAATATGAAAACCACAGAACAAAAAAAACTTGGCACAACATATTTTGACGCATTATATTCAAACTGAATACAGAAGGCCAGGGGAAGTTTTTAGCAGTCTGTTCCCCACACAGCCATTATATAACTTTGAAAGATCTGGATTAATGCACAAGTACTATGGACAACTTAGACTGTTTTTGTCTCCTTTGGAGTCTCTATTATTAAAAAGAAGCCCTCTTGAGATTATGCACTGTTATTAGTTGTGCTCCATGGAAAATAGTAAATCTTACAGGTTTATAATTAAATGAAACATAAGGGTGAGATCCCTTAGTACTAAATGTTTGTATGCATGTTCATACCCGATGAGTCCAGTGTCTGGGGCTGGCAGGAAAAACATTAAACCACCAATTCTAAAATCATTACCTAAATCCATTACACTTATGAGTTCAAATGTATCCTGTTTGTCTTTTAAGTTCAAAAAGTGTAAAATGATGGAACTCACCATAGGTTTAGATTTGTACTTGGAAAACCTTGTGCACGCAGATACATTTAGACCTGCTGTTTTGAGGGCTGATATTCTTGCCTCAATTTCTGATATCTGCAAAGAACAGATACATTTCTAAATTTACACTTGAAGTGTTTGATACTGCATTATGTCACATGCAAGCACACACCTGGAGCTCAGACTGCTGCACCTGGGCGGCCGCAGTGGCCACCTGACCTTCTAACAATATTTAGAACTTAAATATTAAATAGAAATATACCATTATTGTGAATTTAATTGGAAATCTTTCTCTTCAGGTTTACCTGTATTCCCAGAGGTAGAAAAACAGTGAAAGTAAATACAAAAAGTATTGTCTAGGTTATATTTTAATAATTTGCTTTGGCTTTAGTAGAATATTTCTGTAGAGTATGTTTCAATGGTCATAATTGTGGTTTGTCTTAAAAACACTGATCCTGGATTTCCCATCCTCATTAAAAAGTATCAAAAACAGCACTAGAACATTTTTCAGTAGTGAATCTTACATTTTCCTCCATCTAAGTGAGGTGTTGGTCCACCTTCCTGTTGCCTGGGCCTGAGGACATGGGTGTGCTAGCCAGAGAAGGGTCATAACCTTTGCCTTCTGCCTCTCCAAGTAATTCTTCTGTGGCATTCATGACCTTCAGAACCTCTGTGGTGACGCTGCATAAAGACACAGCGGAGTACTTCTGCTCCATATACATGAAAGAACACATAAAACAGATGAGAAAACCACTGACAAATAGATATGCAAAACTGATGGAATTCAAACGCATATCAGGTGATCTTGAAACTAATTAATAATAAATAAATACATTTTAAAAAAAGAAAATGAGAGGATCACAACTTTCACATAGCTACCTAAGATCTCACTCTCAGCTTAATTAGCTGGGATTTACTGCTCGCATGCTCAGCCTGTTGGATCAATGAACAGGATGAAAGGATTACGAGAGAAGAGTGTGATGTGAACATACGTGGATGAGAGATGCTTGAACATCTCAGACGTGAAAGGTGATCGAGGGAGTCTTAAAGTGCATAACACACATCCATCAACATACACATTTAAATGTTACAGAAATAATTTACTTGAAAATTAATAATCAGTCATTATTAACACCCTCGTGTTGTTTAAAACCCATATTTGGTACAAAATATTTTTTCTGTGGCACATAGAAATAACAGCATTCAGGTTTGTATGGACATGAGGGTGAGAAAAAAAAAAAGACTGAATATTTATTTTTGAGTGAACTACTGTATTTCTATAAGAGATAATAGTTCAAATCACACTATTCCAAAAACTCTGTAACTACAGCAGAGCACACGCCATTGTAAGATTGTGAAAGGACATGGACGAGAAGTACATTTGTTCTTGTCAATACACTTTTCAAAGTGTAGTAGGCATCAGAGTTCATTAAGAGAACTAAGCCATCAGTATGAGATGTACATGTTGATGTGCGTGCTTGTGTTTGAAAGCAAGACAGTAAGCACAAATGATGACATAAAATTACTTTTCAAGATGAGAAAGTGAGAATGAAAGAGACAGGAAGAAAGAGTGGAGCAGTGTGATTCAGTAATGAATACTTCACGAATCAAGTAATGGTTGGGTTGGTTTGTGCTTTGATCACAGAAATAATTGATCCAAACTCAGTCCTAAAAGCATGAGTGCCTCGAGCTCTTAAAGGGTCGGTGTGCACGTAAAAATGGACTTGCATAGTGAAGGAACATGTAGAAAACAGACGTGAAGAGCTGAATAAATCTAACACCCAATGAAAGTTAAGACCACATTCACATTATCTACAAAAAAAAAAAAAAAAAAGTAGAGCACATTTATAATGTATTGATGCTTGCCCGAAAGGGGAAATTGGTAGGGAAAACTGCTCCCTTATTAGGTTAAATGATATAGCAATAAAGAAACAAATCTCATGTTCTTTAGACATGTTAGAATATTTTGGATAGACAATTTAACACAAAATTAAAGGGTTACTCCACCCCAAAATGAAAATGTTGTCATTAATCACTTACCCCAATGTTGTTTTTATTTGTTCATCTTCAGAACACAATTAAAGATATTTTGAATGAAAACCGGGAGGCTTGTGACTGTCCCATTGACTGTCAAGTAAATTGTCAAGGTCCAGAAAAGTATGAAAGACATCATCAGAATAGTCCATCTGCCATCAGTGGAACAATCGTAACATTATGAAGCAACAAGAATCCTTTTTGTACACAGAAAACAAAAATAAAGATTTTATTCAACAATTCGTCTCCTCTGTGTCGCTCTGCATCACCGTAGCGCCTTTTTGGAGAATATCCGCTGGATGCAAGCAGCGTACACTCGGTGTCAGCGTGCTGCACTGATGCACTGTTTTTTTGGATGGGACCAGCGGAGATGGAGACTTAGGGGATGATGGAGAGCTTGACAGGACCAGCGGAGACAAAGGAGAACTATCTGGAGCGGATTCTGGGGTGAGGATAGGAGCCGAGAACTCTGGAGGTAGCACCATTTACAAGAGCGCGGAGTCAGCGGCGGCAGGCGGGCCTGACGGTGAGCCAATTCTGGATAGGGGATGGACACTCTCCAGACACCGGAGGAACCCTTCCCTCCAGCTCAGTCCAGTGGTGTCAGGGAGGTCCACTGGGCGATGACAGTTGGTCCTGATCCAGAATGGAGAGCTAATAATGGCTTCGACCAACGCCATAGTAGCAGCGAGACTGCTGAATTCCCAGGCGAACTCTATGAATGGAAGATCCCTTTGGGCTAGAGCGGAGAACCGAGTGGCTATTTCCATGGCCGTGGAGAGAAATACATAGGAAAAACGAAACTTTCAAAAACAAAGAAAAAAAAAAAAAAAAACAACAACAAAAATAAATAAAAAAAAAAACCACAGGAGGAGAGACGCCACTCATTTTTTGTTGGTCTGGAATTCTGTCAGGGTCTGCTACTGTGAGGAGCATGGAGCAAGGAGATGCAGAGTACAAATCAAACATACAGTCTTAAATAACATCCGGGAAACCACACGTAGCAAGGGTTAACATCAACAATTCCATACAAGGGAGAACAGAACGGGCTAGAACACAAATAGGGCAGATAAGGAGGGGCAGACAGGTGAGGAGGATAACTAATAATGAGAAACACGTGGAACTAATAGAACTAAATGGGGACAGAAACAAGAAGGACCAAATAAAAACAGGAAATAAACAGGAACCTACACGTGACAGACACCACTGAAATGGCATAATTTGGACTTTTAGAAAATAAGATTTTGCCTAAATGATTATATAAACTACATTAATAATAATTCAATCTAGTTGCCGAAGTTAATGTAAAACAATAACCAAAATAAAACAGATTACATACATTTACAAACTACAAGCAAACATGTCATCCCACTGAGTGAAATCTTAATTTGAATTAAATCAGCATTCCTGTTGCATATTCTGCCATGGTTTGTTATTAGAAAATTTACCTATAAATTCATGAATATGTTTACTGAAACTTTGATGCTAAATTTATATTGTTAGACAAATACATGAATCATGGTTCTACATAATATTTAAGTAACAGTTTTTTTTGTTTTTGTTTTTTGTTTGTTTGTTTTTTTAAGAAATTAATATTTTTATTCAGAAAGGATACATTAAAGCAGGGGTCACCAAACTCGGTCCTGGAGTGTTCTGCAGAGTTTAGCTTCAAACCCTAATTAAACACACCTGAACTAGCTAATCAATGTCTTAATAAGTATACTTGAAACTTCCAGGCAGGTGTGTTGAGGCAAGTTGGAGCTAAACTCTGCAGACACTGGCCCTCCAGGACTGAGTTTGGTGCCCCCTGAATTAAGGCATAATCAAAAGTGACAATAAAGTGCCAATTAAAATAAATGTTCTTTTGAACTTTCTATTCATCAAAGAATTCTGAAAAAGTTTTATGGCTTCCACAAAAAAATATTAAGCAGCATAACTGATTTTAACATGGATAAAAATAAGAAATATTTCTTGAACTAATCAGCATGATTTTTGAAGAATCATTTGACACTGAAGACTGAAGGCTGCTGAAAATCACACAAATTCATTACATTTTAAAATATATTAAAATAGAAAAGTTATTTTAAATTGTGATAACATTTAACAAAAAAAAGCATCCTAGGTAAGCCAAAGATATATATATATATATATATATATATATATATATATATATATATATATATATATATATATATATATATATATATATTCCTGTTCAGTTATTTATTTATTCATTTATTTTTGCTTAATAAAGGCTTGTTTTGACCCATGGATAGTGGCAGTAAACATTTTCAACATAATGAAGAAAACCGAGCAGCTCAGAACCAGAGTAACAGGCTTTTGTTAAACAACATCATGATCTGCTATCAATATCACCACCAGTACTGTAGATGTAAGAGAAAGCTAAAGGAAGATTTTTTATCTGACTCTAATGTGATGAGCAGGTTCTAAGGCAGGAGTATGAATGGACTACGTTTGATTCAGGAGGCATCTCTCCAGCTCTACTGTGTCTTCTCATCATGATGTATCTCACCTGCTGTAAGAGAGAAGAGAGTAACTGAAGATTCTGCTGCAGGGCATTATTATTCAGACTCTCCTGAACCAAGAGGAGGGGGTTGAAAGAAAGAGAGAAACACACAGACACAAAGAGAGAGATCGGACAGAAAGACAATTGAAAGAGAAAAGACAGAACCACAGAAAATGAAGTAGAAAGAAAGATAAAATAGATGAAAGACACAAGACAAACAATTAAAGGGATAGTTCACATCAAAATTAAAATTCTGTCATCATTTACTCACCCTCATGCCATTCCAAACCAGTATGACTTTCTGTAATTTTTTATTGAACACATTAGAAGTCCTGATGATTGTACTGGTTTCTGTTCTGCACTTCCAAAAGAACGCAAATGCATCACATCTGTGTCAAGAAATTTGTCAGTGCAACTTACAGTATGCACTATATTCAAAGCAATATGTTAATTAAAATTGTTATTATTTACTGATAATCTTTACCTTTGGAAAGATGTCAGATATGTGAACTAATCATTCAGATTAGTTTTGTCAACCAGACCAATTAACTGAAAAGATCTGATCCAAAAGAATGATTTACTCTAAAATTAGACATTGCTGCATCTCTCATGAACTTGCCAAGGAGAGGATGAGCAGATTTCAAGATTTTCTGTGTATCTATAGTGCTTTAGTTTCCTTTTTTGAAGCTTGAAAGCAATCTCCATTTTGCAAAGAACCAATTTGGATTTTCTTTTTTTCTTAATGTAAAATCATACTGGTTTGGAGAAATATGAAGAAATAGTTGTTAATTTTGGTTTAACTATTCCTTTAATATAATGGACAAGATGCTAGTTTGAAAGGAAAGGACTAGACCAGATGCCAGGTGAAGAGGATCCATAGAGGAGGACAGTGCTGTTCTTATTGTGTGCATTCCCTCGTCAGCATCAGATGTTCTCACAACATCTAGAGAGGTTCTTTATTCATTTCTGCAGGCTGGTTCATTCATCACACATTGCCTCATGCACGATACAAGTCTGAAGTGACTACACAGAATTGAGCTTTCATCAGACATGCTTTTCTGTGTGAGCTTGATCATGACTTCTCATCACCATTGAGAGCGAAGATCTTCATTCTGACCCACATAGCAAACGGACTTGGCCCAAATGTGGCCTCAAGTTGGCACTGCTGGCCTCCTGTCGGCAATGGCATGTACCCTTTCAGCCAGAGCTGGGTCATGTGTGGCAGTGATGGCACGGCCTGGATCAGGCAAACAATATGAGGGCCGATTGTTGGTGGGAGGAGTGTAGTCCAGTGATATGTGGCCCAAATCAGGCTATGATCTGGCAGCATTATGTGACCCATGATAAACAAGATAAATATTGCATGATAATGGTTAAATGATCACATTAATTTTTAATTAAGTGTAGTATTGTTTAAATATAGTATTTGAAATGGCAAGTCAAAACAGAATGAAACATTATAATTTCAAAATTAAGCAAATCAGTAAATCAGTCAACTGCATTAAACTGCAGTTAATTATAATTTTATTAAATGTTATATTATTATTCTTGGTACAAATAATCTGAGAATCCTTACATGAAACGAGAGAGAGAGAGAGATCATTTAACCATTATCATGTAATATTTATTTGGTTTATGATGTCATGCACAAGCATTAAATAAAATGATCATGAAAGTATTTTATTTTTATTTAAATCCTCTGTATCCATGTGATGCTTGGTATGAGGAACAGATCCAAATTGAAACCATTCATCTGCGATATCAAACGCTCATTGGCTCTCGCTGGTTTCGTCATATTCCGACATGCCGTGTTTCCAGTGATGCGTGTTTTGAATAAGAAATGCTTGATGGAGTGGATCGGGATAGTATTTTCAGCGTTTAACAATTTATGCCCTGCTCCTCGCACTAAACTATTATATTCTGTCAGAGAGGACTGCAACTGCAATGCATCGTCATTTGGACTACTATGGTTCTGCTCTTTGACACATCTGCAATAAATTCTTATGATTTAAATTAACGGTACGTTACATGTGTCTATCTGTTACATTTTAACGGTACTACTATTTATACAGACTTTTTGTGGTTGATTTGTTTTATATATATACACTCACTTTTTGTTGGTTGATTTGTTTTATATATATATATATATATCCCAGACAGCAAGAAGTTTGATCCGGCCCACATCTGGCCCGCATGGATTTCTTGCTGTCTGGGGCACAGTTACATGATTTTGGGGTTTTAAGTCTGATTTTCTATTCAGTTTAATGTCTGATATAGCAGATCTGGGCCGACACTGCTTGCTGTCAGGGGTGTACATTACCAAAGCATGTCACAAAATGAATAATGGCAATTATAGTAATACACAATGTAATAATATGAAATATTAAGATTCTGTATTGAGCTATATAAGGCTCAGATTTGGGGATTCTGGTTTACTTAAGGCTGAGAATTGGTACCAATAATAAAACCTGTTTTGGCCCAGTTCAGGGGCAGTTAAGGGTGATTAACTGGCTGAGATTCGAGCCGGTTATGGCCCATGTGTGGCCCTTGCTCTGGGCCACTTCAGGGCCGTCATTCTTTGCGGCACTTGGGCCGAGGGAAAAGTGATTGCGTGGCCTGGATCTGGGCCAGAAAACATTTGCTATGTGGGGAGTTTGATCAGTAACATAAATGCAAGTTTAAGGGTTTGATAGAGTGCCGGAATTAAGGATCTAGACAAGCAGGCATCTTCTAACGGACCTCAGTCTCTTATAAGGCACCACATAATTTACACAAGTAGGACATCAACATCCTTTAATATTTCTGGAACCACATTCAACCAATCACTATCCTCTAGTTTTAGGTGTAGGGCTGAGATTGGTTGACAGGAGGATCAACAAAGGAGATTGATCCACAAACTCATCCTACTTTTGTAATCACATTAAGTCTCAGCTTATCAACAGTGTGCAGTTTATTATTTAAACTCGATAAAGGTAAATTGGGTGCATAATAACACTTGACATTCACATCAGAGAGTGAACTAGGACTCTATTCCAAACCACAGTGAACTGCCTATATGCTATTTTAAATATACTGTGCCTGTACCACGATACATTGATTGCATTAAATGGCAATACTATTTTTTTGAATGAAACCATACACTTGGTAAAATACATAAGTATCTTTTTACTGAACATTGATGGAGGAGGAACACATTTAATGGGAAAATAAATGACAAAAGTAGTATATTTTGTAAAAAACAAAACATAAATGGGGTAGGACAGAAGGTGAACTTTTACCTTATATACCATACTTTTACAATCATACATTTTATTTACTGTTTTAATTTTATTTATTACTATTTATACTGAAATCTGTAAATTTTATCATTAAATAAAAAAATAAATAGATGTGGTTATGATGCTCTTTAACGTGGCATGACAAATTGCTGTAGTGCCTTAGTTCAAGTGTCATGCCAAGAGATATCAACTAAAATGGGCTACTGAATCATATACATGATCTACTATTTGATATGTCTGTTTAGATGTTTTAAACCTTGTACGATGTTATTTGCATTTATAGTAAAAGTTTTTTTAAATTAATAAATTTATTATTATTATTATTATTTTAATAGCAATTCAGCACTGAATATTTTCAACTTCCATGTTCTCTAATCAGGTATAAAATCCTCATATCTGAGGGTGTGGATGATATTTCTGACATCTTTAAACATATTTCTTCTGGAAAATAAAAAAATACATGTTTTCATTTTATTTATCAGTTGATTATTTAAAACTAAATGATTAATAAAAGGAAAACATTATTTTATTTTTTTTGTTTTAATTAAAATATATTTTAAAAGTTATTAATTATAATAATAATAATAATAAAATTGTTACAAAAGGTTTATCTGTTAAATGAAAACTATGAGGGAGGTAGTATTGTTGTTTTTAATGTGGTTTTTTTGTGTCATAACTTATTTTCTATCCCTTTAATCGATTTGCCCATTTCCGGAAGCAAGCTGTGTTCCAATTCAGAGTCTGCATCCTTAAAGGACCATTCACACCAAGAACGATAACCATAAAGATAACTATAGATGGTTTCAACGGCAACAACATAAATGTTACTGCGCATGCGCGCTTTTGTGGCCCTAACTTGACTTCCGGTAGACTTCCAAATAGAATCACTAACAACAGCTAAATAGTCCCTCTAGATTAGATTATTTTTGATAACATGCAAAATATGTTTGCTGCGTAAATCAGATTGACTTATTGAAAATGCAAATGCATTCTCTGCCAGCATGAGGTGCTTTAATTATAGGACCTAAAAACTCTGCATGTAATAACCTAGAACACTGCCTAATAGGCTGATCAAACGTGCAATTTGCCCAGGACACGTCGTGGCCAGGATTTCTATATTGCCTAAAATATCCAGGTTTTGGATTTGATTGTGCTGCGCAGACCAATTGTTGTATGACAAAGTACCGTTAGAGCTCTAGAGAGTAGACGGCTTCTTGTGCTTTTGAATCACTCTCACGGTACTTTGATGTCATCGGTATGCTCAGTGCTGCTCCTCATAGACGTGCAGCTAAGCTGAATAAAAAGCAGAATGAACTGATGAAACGTTAAGAAAAAAAAACACAATAAATAAATAAAATTTATGAGTGATGCAGTGCTAATTGACATATCATTTATTACAGTACAGAAACTATAAAGTTTATTTTCTACCTTATTCTGTGCAGAAAATTTAAATAATTGTTTGTAGTATATAAAACAATCATAAAATTGTCATTAGAAAAAAATAAATAAATATTACAAATGTTTGATTATTGACCAGCAGTGTATTTGATTTTTTATAGCAAATTCAAAATAATAGATAAGAAAAGAATTCCTTGTAAAATAATAATAATAATAATAATAATAATAATAATAATAATAATAATAATAATAATAATAATTATGATAATACATGTATAAAATTATTGTATTTGACATTTCTGTCACTTCTGAAATTATGGCTATGCCCCTGGTGTGACAAAATGTTATCCTATACATAATATTTTTAAAGCTCTTTTTTTAATCTTGGCTTACATAATTGTTTACATATGCCATGTCATTCCATAGCATCATTAAACTAGCATCTAACAATGGACAAAAGTGTTTTTTTTTCTTTTTCCAACCTATGGTTCTCTAACCATACAGGCTGCTGTGTAATTTGCCCCCTGACTAATCATTTAAAGAATTTAGGGGAAGCATTTACATAATTCTGTGAATGCACTTAAAGAATGCAGAATCGAATTGTTATCGAATCTAATCAAATTTAATTGTGAATAAAATCGTTCTAAATTTTCAAAAATCGTTCTTGATTTAAAACGAAAACCTATGAATCGTGAATTGAATCAAATCACTGTCTATCCAAAGATTCACAGCCCTACTTATCTGGCATTTTCTATCACAAAAATCCTATTGTCACCTGTGTGCAATAAGTCTTAGTCTGGGCTATGAATGATCCACCAGTTGTAAGCTTCATGACCTAGGAAACGAAGGATGCATTTCAAGGCCACATTTGAAGAATCCTTTGGATTGCAGCTGAAAACAGCCTTTGAAGGATACAGCCTTTGAATTGGGACACAGCTACAGACAGATTTTTTGAGATTCCAGATACAGATACTGATACAGATAGATATAATGGATGCTAAAAACTTTTTTTGTTATTTTTTTCAATGATGGTCAATTATTAACATTAGTCATTTCCACAATTAAAAAAAATGCACTGCACAATTTATGTACAGTACATAATATTACATTACTGATGTGGTCACAATTTTAACAAGAAAAATAAGCCAAATCTATGCTTGTGAAGTGACAAAGAATAATTTTCCATGCCTAACTATCGAGATTCTAAATAACTGGAGACAGAACTTTTTTGTACTCTATGTAGATAATAAACCAATGAAATCGGTTAAGAAATGTTAATGTAATTGCACGTTATCCAGAAGAAGAAGAAGAAAAAAAAAAAAACAATTCCAGCTCCCGTTTTTTTAATTTGATTATAGAGCAGTCTTGCCTGGTCCATTATGTCGGACGAGTTGAAGCATCACAGCAATGGGACAAAGTGGCCAATGAGGCATCTATGTATTTATGTCTGTGGATATTTCCTTCAACTATATCAAACATTTAATGACCATCTTGCAATGCACTATGACCTTTTAGGGTTGAAACATACCTTATGCAAAAAAATAAATAAATAATATTAATATTACACATTGTAGCATCCAAAATGTGTTCCATGACCGACCTTCTTACTTTAGCTGCAAGAGACACTATAAGCTGTCTTCTTCTACAGTAAGTTTTCTTATTCAGGTTAACTACGGTCACGGCGCAGCAACAGTCTGAAAAGAATTAAGTTGTTTAAACTGTCAATATGTTTACAGCTTTAGTTGAATAACTGTTTCAGAGTTTGGTTAGACAGTTCACTAGAGGCACTGTCTGGAGATGTGATTGAAGACCTTGTTATCTTTTTCTCAAGTTGTTCTTGTTTTTCTGACCCTGTTTCTGATGGACTTCTTTGTGGTGATATTCTCTTCAGCTTTTCCTCATTGGACTTTTCTGTTTCATCATAGTCTTCCTTCAAACTGTTATTTTGCTCCATTAGTCTACCTAAGGATTCTTGTTCCTCTTCCTCTTTGGATTTCGTACACACTATAGGTTCTAATTTCTCTTTTTCCATGCATATGCTTTTCCTCTTCTTTTCTATCTCGTGCTCAATCTCTGATCGTCTTTCTTGCTCTTGTTTCAGCTGTTTCTCCATTTCTCTCTGTCTTTCCTGTTTCCTCTCAACCTGCATCTTGAGCTTTCATTGTTGTTCTCTGTCCCTCTCGATTTGTTTCTCCAGCTCTCTGTCTCTCTCTCTCGCTCTCTCTCTACTTGTCTTTCAGTTTCTTTCTCTCTCCCTATCTCTCTTAATTTCTCTCGCTATATTTATCTGTCTTACTGTATCACTTGTTTCCATTTCTCTAACTGTTTGTCTTTCACACTGATTCCCAGTTTTCTTCCTCTTTCCTTCCCTCTTGTCTCGTTTGCTCTCATGCCTCTCCTTCAGTCTCATTTTCTCATGCTCTTTGTCCTTTACTTGGTCCTCTTGGTTGTTGCCCATTTCCCTGATTGTCTCAAAATCAGATGACATCACATCCATCTCGCTGACTTGGCCAACCAGCTCACAGAGTTTGGATCTCAGTTCCTGTTCCAGGGTTTCATTAACAGAGGAGCCCCTAAGCAAAGGGCCTTGAATGTTGAACTCTGGTTTGCTGGCCCCCAGTTGGCTCAGCATTGGTGGGCTAGTGGCGCCGGAGTTGTGAGCCACTGTGTTCTGATAGTCAGGTTTAGGTGTCATGGCGTCAGAGGCCAAAAGATCAGGAGGGGCCACAGTGTCTGGAGCCTGGTAATTCAGAGGGACTGGGTTCTCCTGGCTCTGTTGCCGGCGCATCATCATGGTGCTGAGGAGGACGGCACTGTTCTCCTGAGATGTGTTAAAGAGAGGGACAGTTGAGATGAGCAGAGAGAGACATATTATGAAGGAGAAAAAATAAGAATATAAAATAAACACTTCATGACTGAGATAAAGGAGTTAACATTTTTCCACACTATTTATGCCAATAAAAGCACAACTCTGTCCTGCACTGCCACCTACTGGAGTCAAATATAAACCATATTCAAACTCAAAAGCAAGAATTCTAAACAAGTTTTCTTCCTTTTTGTTTTCAATGATTTTATAACTTCCATTGCTTCCTCTTGCCAAAATGGTCATTTTCTATTTAGTATCTTAAATATTGACAAATGATGAGTAACATACATTCATCTTTAAGTCAATATATTACGCAAGCAGCATTTGTGTTGTTTTTAAAGAAATAAATGGAATTCAATGTATTAATTGTATAGAAATGTACGTTTATAGCAAGAAAACCCCCCAAAACAAACAAACAAACAAACAAACAAAAACAATCTTGCCAATAATTACAATTTTTATGAACTCATGAGGTGATGACAGTATTTCTCCAGATGAGGATAAGTCTATTAAAAGTTTCCACTAAATGGAAAGCTCAAGAATTTAACTGTGATGCCTTAAAAACACATGATGCTAAAGAAATTGGGGCAGAAAAAATATTTCTATATATTTATAGTAATAATAATAATTAAATACTTTAATAATCACATTTAATTAATAATTAATTACTTTAATAATCACATAGGTCTGGTTAAAAAGTCTCCTCATTAAGATATTCATTGCTAGTTATTTTTTGCACACCTATCTGAAAAATCAGCATAGGTTTATTTTTATTTGTGTGCTTGATATGCGAGCAGCAACAAAATGACATGTCAAATCTTTATCATAATATAGTCCAAATCACAAATGTTATATATGTGCCAAAGTAATCTCAGTATGATTTTTTTGATCAACCAGCAGGCTATTATTTTTCTCACCGCTGTGGCAGAGCTGTACAGTGCAAAATGTGCTCAGCTGTGCTCTGATGTCTTGCATTTGCTCTTTCTCCGCCTCCGTGATCTTTTGACCTGCTTGTTCCGCTCCTCCCCATCACTACTGTCCCCTTCAAGACGGGGGTTAAAGTTTACATCCAGTGCCTCTGGCCTCAGTAGAAGCGAAGCAGCAATTTTTACAGGATGTCTGTATGGAGGATACAGGTGTGAATCAGATGACCTCTTCTGCGGCATACCGTGGGCTGGTCTGCAGGTTTGAGTGGACAGGGCAGGAGATGTCTCAGAGTCTGAGGTAGGAGTCTCAGTGTTGGTGTACTGACCTGAGGAGGGTGATGTAATGGGTGGGTGTTGAGTGTATATCCATTCAGGTTTGTGTTGGGAGTCAGCATAATACGTTTCATCGGAGAGGCGTCTGCAAAACTGTAACAGGGCAGCCCCCCTGATCCTCTGGATCTGAATCAGAGCCCATCTTGTCATACATGGATACCACGCCTGATTCTTTCTCCAGCACGCTGAAAACAAGACTCTTGCACTTGGTCAGCAGACTGGGCCAGGAATGCTGGGAGCTCTGCAGGGCGATCCAGTTACCATCAGGGGACTGCAGGACTGAAGATGCACCTGAGGATAGAGATACCAAACAGCTAGACAGACAATTATAGAGGATTTGTGTGTGTGCACGCGTGTGTGTACATCATTATGTGGGGGTCATTTTCTAGGTGTCTAGATGTGTATTTTTTTTCCAATACCGACCATATATGAAATTTGTTTTCGCAGTTAAGTTTTGATTAAGTTTTATGTTTTGACACTCAGCACACAGAATTAAACACATCGCCTTGGTAGATTTAATTTGCATCCAGTCAAAATGAGGTATAGTTCACCCAAAATTTCATTTATTTATTTATTTTTTTGGTCGATAGAGTCCAAAAGTATCCAATAGGGTCCAATATTGTTAATTTTGTATGGACAAAAACATTTTCTTCATTCTTCAAAATATCTTTGTGTTTCATCTTTATCTTTGTGTTCCATTCAGGTTTGGGACGCCATGAGGATGAGTAAATGACAGAATTAAAATTTTAATTGAGTCAACAATCTCTTTACATATTGCATGTCGTAATTAATCAATGATTAATCAATTATTCAGTCATGTACTATATGTAAGTTTTGTTCTGAGGCACTAGACTATTCTAATGATGAATTCTCTCTCTCCCTCTCTCTCTCTCTGTGTGTGTTCTTAGAATTGTCCAGGCAGTCAACACTCTTTCACCCAGGAAGTGATAATGCTCTGGACTCCCTCCTGAGTGAAGAGTAGTTCTTTATAGCTGTCTCTACCTTAATGCTCTCCGGGTCCCCTGGGGCCATGCCTGCCTAAGGGGCCTTTCTCTGGAGATTTGTCACTTGTCAAAGAGAACGCTGATCTTGACGTCTAAACACATGAACACCAACCCACATGAACCCACATGAACAGTGCTCTCTTCCACCCTCAATACCCATGGCTGAAGTGCCCTTGAGCAAGGCACAAAACCCCTATTTGCTCCCCGGGCGCTGGATATAGCTGCCCACTGCTCCAGGCGTGTTCACGGTGTGTTCACTTCTCACTGCTGTGTGTGTGCACTTGGATGGGTTAAATGCAGAGCACCAATTCCGAGTATGGGTTACCATACTTGGCAAATGTCACGACTTTCACTTTCACTTTCCACTATATACATTACTGTATTTTTTTTTTTAAATCAATACTTTTATTTAGCAGTGATGCAATAAATTGACATTTTATGTAGACATTTATAATGATACTGTTCTATTTGCAGTTGGTTGTAGTAAAAAGAAAAGTTATACAAGTTATACAAGTTTGTAGCTATAGGAACCAGGCAGGTTGTATTAAATGAGTTCCTCTGGTAGAGGGAGCTAGAGACTTGGATTTTACCTTATTGACTTGCTGCAATTGACAATGAGAAATATTTGTACTACAGCAATACAGAATATCACTAAAATGTTTGTGTTATTATTGATAAATAAGCTTTTAATTAAGATTTTAAATATTGTTCCCTCTCATAGTAGAGCCATTGCTTTTCATAGATTCCAGCATTACATTACCATGTTGTTTTTGCATGCTACAACAGAAGAAGTCTGTGTATGCTTTACAGATGAGGTCAGGAATAATGAAATAAGCACTGTAAAGCACATATAAATACTGTATTATAGGTGCATGTTAAGGTGCTGACAGGTGGTGTGTAAATGCAGTGTCACACGTGTATTTTGTGTTGAGGTAGGGGAAGGTAGCTCACTACTCTGAAGCCATATAAACTCATACTCAGCCTAAATCTTAGACCGTTTTCCCCTCTAAATGATTTACAGAGAAAGACATGGAAAAAGATGAAAAATAGATAACTGGGTAAAAGTGGCATCCCAATTCACAACCGTACTATACAGAATTCATATCCATACTATATGGTGTAGTATACAATATTATGACTAGTGTGTCTCAAACCATACCATTGGGCATTGAAACGTTGTAGCCTCAGCTGATGTTTATAAATCTTGCATGAAAACATACTTGTTTTCTATGGCTTTTATTTGTTGTTTTTTGGCAGATGTAAATGGTTTTAATTGTTTTTCTGTTATTGTTGATTTTTGTTTTAACTATTCTCATCTTGTGTTGCTGAACAGTCCTTTGGTCTTTGGAAAGGGCTCTATATGGTAACACTTTATAATAACGTTCTGTTATAAGTCATTTATAAATTATTAGTTAATGATGAACTAATCATTTACAAAACATGACTATACATTCATAAATGATTAATACGTAATAAGTTAACATTTTAGTAATGTTTTATTAATTCCATTATAAGTCACTTATAAGTTATTAGTTAATGATGAATGAATCATTTACAAAACATGACTATATGTTCATAAATGATTAATGAGTGGTATGCTAACAATTTACAAATGTGTTGTAAGTTATCTTAAAAAAAGTTCAAATCATGAAATAAATCAAACTGATCATTAGTAGATGGTTTATAAGTTATTAGTTGATACATTATTTATCGCTTATAAACCGTTGAAGTATTAATGTCAAAATTGTTTTGTATAATTATCTCATGCACAAATGATGAATAAACCATTAGTAAATGATCAGTATATGATTTATTTGCGAATTTGTTAGCTGGTCTGTGTTCAAAAGCACAAACATGCAGGTATGCTAAAGCACTATTTTTAAGAAGAGAAATTCATTTATTTTGAAGTGGAAAAACATTTATAAATGCCTTATTCAGGTGATTCCAGTGGCTTGTGTTAAATCCTTTCACTCATCAGCACAGACTTGTGTTCTGTGTGGAGTGTGTGGATCTAGTGATGAAGTGAACCTCTCAACTTCTTTTACCTTCCACTGAAGCTCACATCAGGTGCACAGAGTTAAGACTCCATGTGTGTCAGAGAAGACAGCTGTCTATACCCTCACCAGTCAGTACTTAGTACACACTACAAAGTGTAAAAAAAATAAGTTCAAGCTTGGGTAAAGTGATGGAATGAGATGGATCATGTAACAGGAAGATCTGCAAATGATATGTAATACATTTACAAGTGATAAATAGTTTACACTTTAGATTAGGGGATGCAGAAAGTGTTATAAATGACTTGTGTATGTGGCAGGATGGACTGAATTCAGTCCCTCCTCCCCATTTTGTTACAATGGCTTTCATCCTTTTTTATCGGTTTGCGATTGGCTCGCGGTGTTCTTGGTGGCCAGTCATGTCAGGAGGAGGAGGTTATAGCTCGAACGTACCCCCCTAGCAGTGCGTGACGCTGGAGGCTCGTGTTGTTTTGGTTCAGCCAGTTTGTGGTGGTGTCGCAGGTATGTAGAGGTCTATTGCAAATGTTGTACTGTTGCTAGGTTGCTTGTGGTTTATGTGGGATTCCGATTGTTTATAGAATTCCTTGCTGTGTTGCGGCTACCCCATTTTCCATCGGATTGAATGGAATAACGTGTTATTTTTTGCTGACTCGCGCACTGCGCATTGCCATCGAGATTGGTGTGTCAGCGTGCTGTTGCTCAGGTAAGTGTTCTCCATTTGGGCTATGTGGTTGCCTTATTTGGGTGGTAGCTTAATAGAATTATTATTATTGTGTGTTTAGGGATAGCCGCTATAGCAAGGAAGTGTTTGTGGCCTGCCTTGGGGCAGCTGCTGCTTTGCTTCGTGCTGTTAATGCACGTCTC
Organism: Cyprinus carpio; assembly: GCF_018340385.1. Taxonomy (NCBI): domain Eukaryota; kingdom Metazoa; phylum Chordata; class Actinopteri; order Cypriniformes; family Cyprinidae; genus Cyprinus; species Cyprinus carpio. The sequence goes on along the minus strand of NC_056595.1, from coordinate 9,645,400 downwards.
GCCTATGTGCGAACTTTGGTTCGCCGAGTCCAAGTTACCGGACTGAGTTCATCTTTCAAAGACACTGCATCATAGGCCCCTTGTGTGGCCGACTGAGTATCTGAGTATCTGCCCTCGGATTCAGTTATCCACGAATGAATGTGTTTATGTGATTCAATGGTGATCGTTTGAGTGGGTTGTGTGTCTTTGTTTCTTAATGTTTATTTCATTTGTCTCGTTTGTTTATTTCATTTATCAGCATTACTGTTTTTGTAAAGTTATTTCACTTTTTTGTTGTTTTTCATTTGTTAGCATTATTGTTGTTTTTGCAATGTTAGGTTATCATTATTTCATTTTCTTTGTTGTCGTTTGTTTGCCTTGTTAGTATTGTCATTATTGGTAAAATTATTTTGTTTTTGGTTTTTGTGGTGTTAGTTTGATTTATGGTGTGAAATGATGATCTGTAGTTCATTTGGTTTATTTTTGTTTTTTTTGTTATATGTTGAGGAGCTGAGTGCTGACGGTGGGAACGGCGTGCTCGAGGTGGTGGGCCCTCCTTGGTGTGTAGTGTGGGTACCTTCACTGTGTGACCGGTTGCTGTGTTGGTGGTGTGGTTGTGCACGCGTGTTGGGGTTGATTGTTTGGATACTCATGCCCGAGTCGCTGGGCGCCCACCAGTAAGCCTCAAGCTCGGTTTTGTGTGTATGTGAGAGACCCCATATCAGTACACTGATTCACACACCCTCGTGTGCTATTTATTATTGTGTTTTATTGATGATGATGAATTGTTCAATTTCCATTGGATTGCTGTGAATTTAGATATATTGTGATATGGTATTGACTCTATCCAGAGTGTAGTGTTTTAGGAATATGCTGATGTCAGCTTTGGAGTGTTTACTATTTTTGCTGTGAATTTGCTGTGAAATTGATAAATAAATTTTATTTTCTTTTTTTGTATGGAACCATTTCTTTGTTTGTTCAGTGCCCGAACTTGATTTCCTAGTTCCATAGAAGTCTTGGTGGTTACTTATAGTTCCCCGGGTGGCGTAGTCTAATTAAAAAAATGGCGATTGTTCGTTTGTAGTTTTGGGGTAGTTGGCATTTTTGGATTTTAACAAAGAAGTGTATCCTATTTCTTGGTTTTGTTTTGTTTTGTGGATGAATGTTACTTGTGTCTTGTTTGAGGGCAGTTGGATGACGATTATTGTTGAGCAAAGCAGCAGTTGTTCTCACGTGGACCCGTAACTTGGTTGTCAGGGATTTTTTTTCTCCTGTATTGTACTGGGGTTGGTGATTTTGAGTTAGTCATGGATGAGGAACTACAAGAGTTGAGGGACTTAGTGGCCCAGCTTAAAGTAGATAATGAAAGGCTTCGGCATAAACAGGCTTTAGCTGTACAGGATCCCAATGTAATCCCTGTACTACCTAATTTGCCACAAGCCGTTAAAGGTTGCTAGTAATGGTGCGGCTGCAGTCCCTATAGCGGAGAGGATGGTTTTCATTCCGCGAGAACGTACATGCCCCATATTTAGTGGGAAATCGGGCCAACGGTTGAGCGAGTGGCTTGAGGAGGCACAAGCAAGTATGAGAGTACGGCATTTGGCAGCTAATGATCAAGCCGATTTCCTTAATGACCACTTAGAGGGAGGCTCGTGACGAGATAAAGTACCGCCCTAGCATTGATCGGAGGGACCCAGCTCGTATAATTGAGATATTAAGAGAACTTTATGGTTGTACTGATTCGTATGTAGTATTGCAGGAGGCATTTTTTTCGAGGAAGCAGCAGGAAGGCGAAACCCTTCAAGAATTTTCTTTGGCCCTGATGAGTCTCATGGCCAAGGTAAAGGGTCAGGCACCTGATGGTATGCCAAATGCTGAAGCCCTACTTAGGGATCAGTTTAATGAATACGTTCTTGATGGTGCTTTACGGCGTGAGAAGGGAGGCCATGCGGTGGGAACGAGAGGGGTTGCCTGGTGGTATGAGGGGTCGCAGCCACTCTGTTCCCTCGGCTATTGGTATCCAGTATAGGGTACAGGGTAGTCCGCATGATCCGCCTCGGACACCCCCGCCGTCAGAGGTGAGTGAAATAAAGGAGATGTTGAAACTTCAACAAGAACAGCTGCGACGTCAACAAGAGCAATTACATGTCATGGTTCATGGATTCATTGACTCGCCCTCGCTATGTGGGTGCACGTGGGTTGAATGGGTGCGGCTCATCAGCGCGGCTCGTGTTCCGCTGATGAGCTGATCAGCGCCAGCTGTTTTGAATGAGAATGTCCTATATATTGTTTGTCACTCCGTCTTGTCTTTGTCAGATGGTTGTGGAGGTTCCCGGGTCGGCACTGGCCGTCTTTTCCCCTTGCTCCAGTTCCTGGTGTCCGTTTGGATTTCTGCCTTGTTCGGAGGATCGTGTTCTGGTTTCCTGCTAGCTGTCTGCCCCTGAGTCCTGCGTTGCCGAGCCGAGTATTGACTTTGTTTGCTGTCTTTGGACCTACACTACCTCTGTTCTTTGGTGTTAATAAACACTAATGTCACTTGCTATTGGATCCTTGACTGTTCTTTCGAGCCATGACAGAACCATCTGACCACACCATGGATTCAGCGAGTGCAGCCACGTAACCACGCCCGCATGAATCATCAGGATGAACAGATCGGAGCCTCGGGTCGGGCGATACAGGCTCTGGTAACGCAGGTGACCGAGCTCACCTCTCAATTACAACGTCTGAGAGGTCCCCCACTGCACCAGCACTGCCCCCGCTTGCCTTTTTCCCCGGAGAATCCCAACCTTAACCGGCCAGAAAGGTGCATCCCCACACCTGAGAGGTATCCAGAACAACAAACCAAATTTGTGCAGAGCAGGGTTTTTTTTTTTAACCAAGTGTTTTTTTTTTTTTTTCTCTCTGCAGCCCATGACATTTTCTTCCGAGGAGAGTAAGGTGGCACTTTTTATGATGCTGCTGTCTGGACGTGCGGCTCTGTGGGGAACAGCGGTGTGGCAGAATCAACACGACTGCTGCTCCTCGTTCCAAGCACTCAAGCAGGAGATGGGGCGCGTGTTCGACCGCGGAGTCGCCGGACGCGAGGCAGCCCGCCAACTGGCCGATCTCCAACAGAACAACAACTCGGTTTCCGACTATTCCATCGAGTTTCGGACGTTGGCTGCCGAGTGCAAATGGAACGAGGAGGCGCAGTGGGACATGTTCCTGCATGGGTTGGCTGACCGTGTTCAAAGGGAGATTTATACGTTGGAACTACCCAAGACGCTTGATGGACTGGTCGAACTTGCACTACGAGTCGATGCACGTCTGCAACAGAGAGAGACTCGACCATACCAGGCTCCTGTGGGTGATTTCGCTGAGTTCTCCGGTTACAGGAGAGTGAACACGGTCAGCCCCCCTAACGATCCTGAACCCATGCAGTTGGGTCGAGCTCAGCTCTCCCGGGAGGAAAGAGAACATCGTCGCTCGAGGGGTCTGTGTCTCTACTGTGGAGAGGCCGGCCATTTCGTTTCTACCTGTCCTTTAAAAGACACAGCCCGGCGGTAGGATGGAGAATACTGTCGGGCGGGCTTTCCATGACCAGACCCTCGTACGCCACCCTCCTCCCGGTGAGACTCCAGTGGGCAGGCAGTTCCTTCAACGGCCAGGCGCTGGTGGATTCGGGAGTGGAGGGTGACTTGATGGACTTTTCTTTGGCTCACAAACTTCACCTCCCGATCACAGCGCTGGAACACCCTATCACTATCCAAGCTCTTAATGGACAGGAACTCCCGGGCATTACTCACACCACTGGACTCATCACACTCATTACCTCGGGTAACCACACTGAGAGGACCTCACTTTATCTCACCCAGTCACCTCACGCCCCCATTGTCCTGGGTCATCCGTGGTTGGCTAAACACGGACCCAGGGTAGAGTGGGGTCAGAACTCTGTGTCCAGTTGGAGTAATCAATGTTATGCCTCATGTCTTTCGTCTGCTGTTCCGTCTGTTTCTTGTTCTGTGTTGCAGGAGGAGTCAGTGAATATGTCCAACGTGCCACCGGAGTATCTCGACCTGAAGGAAGTGTTCAGTAAGTCCCAGGCTGCTTCTCTTCCTCCGCATCGTCCCTATGACTGTGCTATAGATTTACTACCAGGTACGTCTCCGCCTAAGGGCAAGTTATATTCACTTTCTGTTCCAGAAAGGGAGGCTATGGAGAAATATATTTCTGATTCTCTAGCAACGGGGTTCATCCGCCCTTCCTCTTCTCCAGCGGGGGCGGGATTATTTTTTGTGGGTAAGAAGGATGGTTCTCTGTGACCTTGTATTGATTACCGGGGGCTGAACAGCATCACGGTAAAGAATACTTATCCTTTGCCGTTGATGTCTTCAGCTTTCGAGAGGTTGCAGGGAGCATCAATCTTCGCAAAATTGGATTAACGTAATGCATATCATTTGGTTCGCATCCGGAAGGGGGATGAATGGAAGACCGCGTTCAACACCCCCAGAGGGCACTTTGAATATTTGGTTATGCCGTTCGGGCTTTCCAACTGCCCAGCGGTCTTCCAGGCACTCGTCAATGATGTGTTGAGAGACATGGTAGATCAGTTCATATATGTTTACCTGGATGACATATTGATTTTTTCTTTGTCTCTCCAGGAGCACGTTCAACACGTCAGGCAAGTGCTTCAGAGGTTGCTAGAGAATGGGCTTTTTTTCAAGGCGGAGAAATGTGCTTTTCATACACAGTCTGTTCCTTTCCTAGGGTACAGCGTTTCGTCTGAGGGAATACGGATGGACCCTGAGAAGGTTAAGGCTGTGGTGGAGTGGCCAAGCCCAGATTCCCGTAAGGCCCCTACAGAGGTTTCTGGGATTTGCCAACTTCTACCGGCGTTTTATTTCGCAACTTCAGCCAACTAGTCGCGCCTCTGACTGCCTTGACCTCCCCCAGAACGACGTTCAGGTGGTCAGACACAGCTGAGGCTGTGTTTGCTAAACTGAAAGGCCGTTTCGTTTCAGCCCCCATCCTTATAGCCCCTGATCCATTACGTCAGTTTGTGGTGGAGGTCGATGCATCAGAGGTGGGGGTAGGAGCAGTGCTGTCCCAGTGTTCTCCCACAGACGACAAGATGCATCCCTGTGCGTTTTTGTCCCGTCATTTATCGCCTTCCGAACCTAACTACGACATTGGTAACAGAGAGTTGTTGGGAGTCAAGTTAGAGTTGGAGGAGTGGCGTCACTGGTTAGAAGGGTCGGGGGTACCTTTCATTGTCTGGACCGATCACAAGAACCTGCAATATATCAGAACCGCCAAAAGATTGAACTCCAGGCAGGCTCGGTGGGCACTTTTTTCGGTCGTTTTGTTTTTTCTCTCTTGTACCGCCCGGGTTCCAAAAACATCAAACCTGACTCTTTATCGCGTATTTTTGACCGTTCCGAACGCCCGTCTACTCCCGAGTGCATTTTACCCGAGACCCTAATTGTCTACAAACTCACATGGGAGGTCGAATCGAAGGTCAAGACGGCCTTAGAAGGGGTAACGCCTCCGCCCGGGTGCCCACCGAATCGCTTATTTGTGCCGGAGAGATTACGGTCAGACGTCATTCAGTGGGGGCATTGTTCCAACGTGGCTTGTCATCCAGGAGTTAATCGCACTAGTTTTTTGGTCAAGCAATGATTCTGGTGGCCACGCATGGCTTGTGACATTCACAGTTTTGTTTTGGCTTGCTCGGTTTGTGCCACTGGTAAGACTACCAATCGACCCCCAGATGGGCTACTTCAACCGCTGCCTGTCCCTTCAAGACCCTGGTCCCACATAGCGCTAGATTTTATCACCGCCCTCCCGCCGTCCCAGGGCAATACGGTCGTTTTGACTGTGGTGGACCGGTTCTCGAAGGCGGCTCATTTAATTCCCTTGCCCAAATTACCCTCAGCCAAGGAGACAGCGTTGACCGTTGTAGACCACGTCTTTCGCTTACATGGCCTCCCGATAGACATGGTCTCTGACAGAGGACCCCAGTTTGTGTCCAAATTTTGGCGAGAGTTTTGTAAATTACTGGGAGCGACTGTCAGTCTGTTCTCAGGGTTTCACCCCCAGAGTAATGGCCAAACCGAGAGAGTCAACCAAGATTTGGAGAGGGTGTTGCGATGTCTGGTCTCCAGGAATCCTTCCTCATGGAGTCAACAACTTTCAATGGTGGAGTACGCTCACAATACATTACCAGTGTCGTCCACGGGCCTTTCTCCGTTTGAATGTAGTTTAGGTTACCAGCCACCAATTTTTCCTAGTCTGGAATCCGAAGTCGCGGTCCCCTCCGCCCCACGCCTTCGTCCAGAGGTGTCACCGCACATGGACTAGAGCCCGTGAGACTCTACTCCAGGTGGGGGCGCGCACCAAGGCTAAAGCCGATCGCCACCGGTCTAAGCCTCCCGCATACGTCGCTGGTCAAAAGGTGTGGCTTTCAACCAAGAACATTCCTCTCCGCTTCGTTTCTAATAAACTTGCTCCCAAATTCATTGGCCCGTTTACTGTCACCAAAATTATTAGTCCGGTGGCAGTCCGCCTCAACCTTCCTCCAGCGTACAGGAGAGTTCATCCCGTTTTTCATGTGTCAAAAATAAAGCCTGTATTTCATTCTCACCTTAATCCGCCTGCCCCGGTCCCCCCCCCGGCCGCGACTTGTAGATGGGGAACCTACATATTTGGTTAATCGATTACTGGACTCGAGACGGAGGGGACGCGGATTCCAGTACCTGGTGGACTGGGAAGGTTACGGTCCGGAGGAGAGGAGTTGGGTTCCTGCTAGGGACATCCTGGATCACTCCCTTATCGATGATTACAATCGACAGGTAAGGGTGTCGGGGAATGCCAGGCAGCGTTCCTAGGAGGGAGGGGTACTGTCACGGTTCATGGATTCATTGACTCGCCCTCGCTATGTGGGTGCATGTGGGTTGAATGGGTGCGGCTCATCAGCGCGGCTCGTGTTCCACTGATGAGCTGATCAGCGCCAGCTGTTTTGAATGAGAATGTCCAATATATTGTTTGTCACTCCATCTTGTCTTTGTCAGATGGTTGTGGAGGTTCCCGGGTCGGCACTGGCCGTCTTTTCCCCTTGCTCCAGTTCCTGGTGTCCGTTTGGATTTCTGCCTTGTTCGGAGGATCGTGTTCTGGTTTCCTGCTAGCTGTCTGCCCCTGAGTCCTGCGTTGCCAAGCCGAGTATTGACTTTGTCTGCTGTCTTTGGACCTACACTACCTCTGTTCTTTGGTCTTAATAAATACTACTGTCACTTGCTATTGGATCCTTGACTGTTCTTTCGAGCCATGACATTACAACAGCTTACCCAAAATCTTGTACACTTGCAACGCCCTGACATGCGTGGTCGTTCGTCACGTAATGGGCCGTTAATATGCCGGCGTTGCCAACAGCCTGGCCATTTTGCTAGTGAATGTGATGGGGTTCGGGTCTCTTCTCGATCCCAGTCTTTGGTGCGAGGCCCTCCCTTTGGTGGCCAGGCCCGCCCAACTTCAGCCTCGGAAAACTAGTGCCCACCGTTTTGCAGAGCCACACATCCGGTGGGGCAAGCTCTGGCTCAATAACTGATTTTCCAAATTTGACCAAGGTTTAAGTTAATGGCCTGCTGTCCATATGTCAAGGTAATATTGGGAGGGGTCAAGGTGCCATGCTTGGTAGATACTGGGTCGATGGTGACTACTGTCACTGAGAGGTTTTTTTGCAGCATTTTAAACCTTGGGGTCAGGAGCGTCTTCATTCTTGCCATTGGTTGCAGCTTAGGGCGGCCAATGGCTTAGCCATTCCGTACATCGGGTACTTGGAAATGGATGTGGTGCTTTGTGGGAAGTTGATACCACAGTGTGGTGTACTGGTGGTTCAGGATCCACCAGGTAGTTCCCATATTTTAGCACCCGGTGTTTTGGGAATGAATGTGATTCAAAAGTGTTTCCAAGAGCTCTTTGGACTTCATGGTCTAGCTTTATTCGAGTTGCCATCAGTGTCGGAGGCACCTGTTTCTGTCCAACAGGCTTTCCAACGCTGCCATAGTAGTAGCCTACAGCTGTCTGGTGGGGCCAGGGGTAAAGTAAAGGTTCGGGGTAGGAGGGCTTGTAGAATCCCTGGGGGCACAATGAAGCTAGTGGCTGCTACTTGTTCGTACCAGTATTCTGGGGCCACTGTGTTATTGGAACCCCCAGAGGTGGGATTAACTGCGGGTTTGTTGGTATCTCCTGCTCTCATTCACGTGATTCGAGGCACTGCCCACGTACCGGTTGTCAATGTGGGCACCGCTGATGTGATGCTCTATCCCCGCACGGTTGTAGGTGGGTTAGAACATGCCCACATTGTTAGCTTACCAGCGGGTGTCACCGAAGTGCCCTCCTATACCGCTACTGTGTTTTCTCAGTCAGCCTCCCCCTCAGTGTCGGACCAGATTGAGGCTTTGAACCTGTCCCCCTTGTCTAGGGAGGACCAAGAACAGGTATGATTTTTAAGGAAATATGCCCATGTTTTCTCAGCCAACGAATTAGATCTGGGGTGTACCAACTTAATTGCTCATGAGATCCCCCTTCAAGATAGTACCCCAGTGCGACAATGTTATCGACGCATACCCCCATCGGAGTATGAGTTGGTAAAGGAACATATTAATCAACTGTTGGAAACACAGGTGATTCGAGAAAGTTGTACTCCATACGCTTCCCCCATAGTTCTCATGAAAAAGAAAGATGGCAGTCTGCGTATGTGCGTGGACTACCGACAGTTAAATAGCAAAACAAGAAGAGATGCATTTCCTCTTCCACGTATAGAAAAGTCGTTAGATGCGCTGACGGGGGCCCAATGGTTTTCCACTCTCGATTTGGCTAGTGGCTACAACCAAGTACTGGTTAGAGAGAAGGATAGGTCCAAGACCGCTTTTTGCATGCCCTTTGGACTATTTGAGTGGAACCGAATGCCTTTCGGACTGTGCAATGCCCCCAGCACTTTTCAGCGATTGATGCAGCGGATATTTGGTGACCAACAGTGTCAGTCGTTGCTTCTTTATTTGGACGACATTGTGGTCTTTTCCGGTTCAGTTAACCAACATCTGGAGAGGCTGGGGGTGGTGTTGAGTCGGTTGGAGCAGGAAGGGTTAAAGGTGAAGCTCTCGAAGTGTGCGTTTTTCCAGCAGCAGGTACGGTATTTGGGCCATGTAATCTCAAACCAGGGTGTGGCCACGGACCCCAGTAAAATCGAAGTGGTATCTTCTTGGCCAACTCCTACCACACTCTTTTTAGGATTCGCTAGCTACTATAGGCGATTTGTTGAGGGTTTTGCTAAGTTGGCTGCCCCTTTACATCGGCTAGTGGCAGAGCTGGCCAATGGGGGGTCGGGAAAAAGGCTTCAAAAGGCAGCCATTCAAGTCTGGTCTAGTGAGTGTCAGGCTAGTTTTGATGCTCTTAAGACAAAATTGACTATTGCTCCAGTACTAGCGTACGCAGATTTTGCACTACCTTTTATTTTAGAGGTTGATGCGAGCTATGGGGGTTTGGGTGTGGTATTGTCACAGGAGCAAGGGGGCTGAGTGAGGCCTATAGCCTATGCCAGTCGGGGGTTGAGACCTGCAGAAAGGAACATGCAGAACTATAGTTCCATGAAACTGGAGTTCATGGCTCTTAAATGGGCCATGACAGTAAAATTTTGTGAGTATCTGCTGGGTCACAAATGCACAGTCTATACAGACAACAACCCATTGAGTCATTTGGCCTCAGCGAAGTTCGGCGCCATAGAGCAGCGCTGGCTAGGCCAACTGGCTTCATTTGACTATGAAGTCAAATATCGGTCGGGGAGGAGTAATAAAAATGCAGATGCTCTATCTAGGCTGCATTTACCAGACACCCAAACCATAGAAGCTATAACCCCGGGTACTACTCTCCCTCAACCACTGCAACAGGTGCTACAGTCCGGACTGACCAAGGTTACCCAATTGGCCATTTCTGCTCTACCGGCTCATACACCGGCGGAGATTGCTATTTTTCAGCAGGCAGACTCTACCATTCAGGAAGCTTTAGTCTTTTGGAGGCGGGGGGAACGGCCCACCCCCCAAGAGCGCAAACAGGTCTCACCACAGACGTTGGCCCTGCTTAAACAGTGGGATCGTTTAGTGGAGTGGGATGGTGTGGTTTACCGTAAGGTCTTCCGTTCAGACGGTGGAGAAATGGTATGGCAATTGTTGCTGCCCGAGGCCATGAAAAAAGAAGTATTAATACAGGCCCATCAGCAGCATGGCCACCAGGGAACCGAAAGGACCCTGGAGCTTTTACGGCAGCGGTGCTTCTGGCCAGGTATGGCTTCAGATGTGGCACGCTGGTGTCAGTTGTGCGAAAGATGTCAGGTTGCCAAAGACAATCATCCTACTGCACAGAGTTTTATGGGCCACCTACTGGCGGGGCGACCCAATGAAATCTTGGCAATTGATTTTACTACTCTAGAGCCAGCTAGGAGTGGGCAGGAGAATGTCTTGATAATGATATAAATAATATTTTTAGCAAGTATACTTTGGCTGTCCCGACTAGCGATCAACGTGCCCCTACAGTGGCACGGGTACTGGTGGGGGAGTGGTTCTCAAAGTTTGGGGTCCCTGGCCGAATTCATTCGGACCAGGGCCGCAGTTTTGAAAATGGGCTTATTCAGCAGCTTTGTGGTCTATATGGGATCCAGAAAACACGCACTACTCCCTATACCCAGTGGGAAATGGGCAGTGCGAATGTTTTAATAGGACCATGCACAACCTGTTACGAACTTTACCAGTCTCACAAAAAAAGAGACTGGAATTCTTGCTTGCCCCAAATCTTGTATTGTTATAACACCACCCCCCACCAGGCCACAGGGGAGTAACCATTTTTCTTGATGTTCGGGCAAGAATCACGTTTGCCATTGGATTTTTTATTGGGTAATGTCCCTGAGCCCTCTGGGGTCACGGTTCACGAATGGGTCCAAGAACATCAGGCTCGGTTGCAATTTGCATTTCATGGAGTCAGAGAACGGCTGCAAGCAGCAGCTACGCGCCGTAAGACAAACCATGATCAGCGAGTTCGAGAGGTACCTTTACAGGAAGGCCAGTTAGTATATCACCGAGATCTCAGTGTGAGGGGGCGCCACAAAATTCATGATATGTGAAGCTCAGTAATGCACCAGGTACTGAGAGCACCGAAGGAGGGTGGCACGGCATATATGGTGGCACCAGTAAGTGACCTGAGCAAGGCTCGGCAGGTGCATCACTCCCTGTTGAAACCGGTGGTTCGCGAAAATGTACCAACGCCCCCTGTTATCGATCAAACTGATGCCCAGCCATCCACTTTAGGTGTAACCCGGCAGAAGGAATGGCTGAGCGATTACGACTTGATGATTCAGCGCTGGCCAGCTTCTCGACTGGCGTCTGAGTCTCCAGCGAAGGGGTCAGCCAATAACGATCACAGTACGTCCCTCCTTTCAGTTCCTCAAGTGGATATTAGTGGTTCTCTACTCCCTGGGGTGGCTGTGTTGCCTGGCCCCTCTGATGGGACTGAAGTGAGAGCACGACAGACCTCCCGACTCCCGGTCAACGGCTGATCATCTCCCAAGATCGGTGTGTTAGGGAGATAACAGCTTTGTTGATACAAATGGTTCATTTGCCTTATCCTCCTGGTAGGCTGGGTAGATTGTGGCAGGATGGACTGAATTCAGTCCAAGTTACCGGACTGAGTTCAACTTTCAAAGACACTGCATCATAGGCCCCTTGTGTGGCCGACTGAGTATCTGAGTATCTGCCCTCGGATTCAGTTATCCACGGATGAATGTGTTTATGTGATTCAATGGTGATCGTTTGAGTGGGTTGTGTGTCTTTGTTTCTTAACGTTTATTTCATTTGTCTCGTTTGTTTGTTTATTTCATTTATCAGCATTACTGTTTTTGTAAAGTTATTTAACTTTTTTGTTGTTTTTCATTTGTTAGCATTATTGTTGTTTTTTGCAATGTTAGGTTATCATTATTTCATTTTCTTTGTTGTCGTTTGTTTGCCTTGTTAGTATTGTCATTGTTGGTAAAGTTATTTTGTTTTTGGTTTTTGTGGTGTTAGTTTGATTTATGGTGTGAAATGATGATCTGTAGTTCATTTGGTTTATTTTTGTTTTTTTGTTATATGTTGAGGAGCTGAGTGCTGATGGTGGGAACGGCATGCTCGAGGTGGTGGGCCCTCCTTGGTGTGTAGTGTGGGTACCTTCACTGTGTGACCGGTTGCTGTGTTGGTGGTGTGGTTGTGCACGTGTTTAGTGTTTTTAGGAATATGCTGACGTCAGCTTTGGAGTGTTTACTATTTTTGCTGTGAATTTGCTGTGAAATTGATAAATAAATTGTATTTTCTTTTTTTTTTTGTATGGAACCATTTCTTTGTTTGTTCAGTGCCCGAACTTGATTGCCTAGTTCCATAGAAGTCTTGGTGGTTACTTATAGTTCCCCGGGTTAGATCTTGGGGTGGCATAGTCTAATTACAAAACTGCCGCTGCTACATGTACATATACCAATTATTTGTAACAGGTAAGAAAGGTCTACAAGTGATTTGTAACACATTTACAAGTGATGGATAGTGTTCATTTTAGATTAGGGGATGCAGAAAGCTTTGTAAATAATTTATTCATGCGTTTACACATCATCTATAACAGGTGTTGAACACTTTGTAGTGTGTACTGACTGGTGAGGTTTTAGAGTGATGTATTCTCTGACACACATGGAGTCTTTAACTCTGTGCACCTGATGTAAGCTTCAGTGGAAGTAAAAGCAGTTGAGAGGTTCACTTTCATCACTAGATCCACACAGAACACAAGTCTGTGCTGATGAGTGAAAGGATTTAACACAAGCCACTGGAATCACCTGAAATGTTTATCCACTTCAAAATAAATGAATTTCTCTTCTTAAAAATCGCGCTTTAGCATACCTGCATGTTTGTGCTTTTGAACACAGACCAGCTAACAAATTTGCCAATAAATCATATACTGATCATTAACTAATGATTTATTCATCATTTGTGCATGATTAACAATTGTTTATTGAGATAATTATACAAAACAATTTTGACAGAAATACTTCAATGATTTATAAGTGATAAATAATGTATTAACTAATAACTTATAAACCATCTACTAATGATCCGTTTGATTTATTTCATGATTTGAACTTTTTTAAGATAACTTACAACACATTTGTAAATCGTTAGCATGCCACTCATTAATCATTTATGAACATACTGTATAGTCATGTTTTGTAAATGATTCATTCATCATTAACTAATAACTTATAAGTGACTTATAACTAAATTAATAAAACATTACTAAAATGTTAACTTATTACTTATTAATAATTTATGAAAGTATAGTCATGTTTTGTAAATGATTAGTTCATCATTAACTAATAATTTATAAATAACTTATAACAGAACGTTATTATAAAGTGATACTGACTTGGGACTTGATTGAAAATAGTATGCAAAATGTCTACAGATGGATTATCTTTTTTTTTTTTTGTTCTACAGTGGAGCTTGTGACAGGATAAAGTTGATGTGTGAGTTTTACCACCAAAGGAGTATTGAAATTACTCACTAGACACTTCTCATCACCTAAGAAATACATGATTTAATTTCCTGTCAAAAAAGAACAAGCACATATTTCACCACAATAAGAAAGAAATAAGAAATTACATTTTATGTACAGGAAATAAAGCCTATTTTTATTTGCTGTTTTTACTGTTTTGCCTTTTCTAATTAAGCACATTTGCTCAATCTCATTACCACAATGACAAATCTTATTCTGATTATTAAAATGCAAAGAAAAACAGTGGTATATAATATTTAAATTGCAATTCATGGTAGTATGTTTGTATTGCCTATATCTAAAAACATTGCTGTATTACATTAGCTAAACATTAACCTAACCCTAATTTTCTTCTCCTTATTTTCTTATTTATAATTATTTGTAAATCATAGTCACATGCACTACCGTTCAAAAGTTTAGGGTCGGTAAGAATTTTTAAAATCTTCTTCATTTGATAAAATAAATACAGCACAAATAGTTATACTGTAAATATTGTAAGAATTTTTAAATAAAGGGTTTTCTATTATAATAATTTTTAAATTGTAATTTATTAATGTGATGGCAAAGTTGAATTTCTTAATCCATTACTCCAGTCTTCAGTGTGACATGATTTTTCAGAAATCTTTCTAATATTCTGATTTGCTGACTTTTCTTTAATGTTGGAAATAGTTGTGCTGCTTATTTTTCATTATTGTTAATTATTTTTATTTTATTTTTTTCTGATTTGCTGACTTTTACGGTGATCAATTTTTCATATTTCATGTGATGAATAAACAGTTGAAAAGAACAGCAAGTAGAAATCCTTTGTAACATTATTTCTTTACTCTTACATTTGATCATTGTAATGTGTCCTTACAGTATAAATGTATGAATTTCTTTAAAAAGAAATCCTACTGACATTTACACTTTTGAAAGGTATACATGTTATTATTATTAAGGGTTCAAGCGTGAAGTGTAGAAGGATTGTAATTGTAAGGATTATTGTTTTTATTATTACTATTATTATTATTATTATTATTATTATTATTATTATTATTATGCTGTAAAACTGATTGTGCAGACCCAAACAGTAAGTCCTTGAGACGTGAAACCTGGCCAAATGGTAAGCCCGGGATGATTTTTGACTGTCCTAAATGAAAGATTGCCATTGTGAAACAATTGTGGCGATTTCTATGATCGTGGGTCCTAATCTGTAGTCCTGTGTTGTACAGGGAGAGAGGTTCAAAGACAGCCGTTGTCACGGTCTTGCAACCAAAGATATCCTATAATACTTTTCTGACAATGTCAGAAATTCAGCATGATCATCACATAGTGTGCTCACTCCTATGACCTACATCTACTGACCAGCCAATTAAAATGCAATATGAAATGGCGTTGATCAACAACTAGTTAGACATGCTGTTTCTCTCTCAGGTAAACTGGGAGTTTGCAGCTGACAACCACAACTTAACATGACGATACCTCTTGCATCTTAACAGGGTAGGAGAAATAGACTTTGAATGGGCAAAAGAAGAAATTGGAAACATCACTCCCCTCCTCTCAATGTTGAAACAGACGAGATGGATCTCACTTACGAGTCTCTTATGGAACCCCAAAGCTTTGCTGATTATCCCAGTCTGCCTGATACCCCTCAAAAAAGTAACTCTCCTGCTAAAAAAAAATATAAATAAAGTCAGTATAAAACTGAACTCTGAGAATACTTCCGAAGTGCTTGAAGCTATTCAGGTGCTTAGCTTGAAACTTAATCATACGCTTTTGAAGATTTTAACGATCGAGAAGACTACAGCGCTTACTTCGGCCAAGGTGGACACTTTAGCAACTTCTGTGCAACAACTCATAGTTGATGTTAAAACTCATGATGAACGGCTATCCATGATGGAGAAGGAAATGTGAGCTTTAAAGGCTGAAAATGTAATTTTGAGGGCTAATATAGCCAAGGCACAATGTTACAGTTACAGAGATGGGTGCTCAAATTGCATGGCTTGAAAGAGACCTATGGAGAAGACGTTAGAATGATTCAATTCAATTCAATTTTATTTGTATATAGCTTTTTACGGTACAAATCATTGCAAAGCAACTTTACAGAAAATTAAGTTTCTACAATATTTAGTAGTAGCTTATCAGTGATGACTGTCATTTTATGTGTATACGGCAGAAATGTTCGGAAAAATCAATAAAAGATGTAAACAAACAGACAATTAACACTTTTAACAGCAATTATGCAATCAAACTTATAGTAAAATGTGGTAGTTCTGTATGACGTTTCAGGGTTAGCATCATCTGAGGTCCTCTGAGGGGTTGGCATCATCTCTTCTCAGGTGTTTGAAGGATAACTTTTGATGCTCTTGCTAAAGTTGCTCCGAAAAAGACCAGCTTGATACGGTGGTGGACTTAGTTCATCAACTTGATTGCAAAGAGGCTGGACTGGGACAAAATAAATAAAAAAATAAAAAAATTCAGCCCTGGCATTTTTTTGGTCTAAATGGCCCACCACCATGGTCAGCACCCATATATATATAGACGGTCTATATAGACTGTCATTCATAATGCACACACATGTGGACCCCATAACGCAGGGAATGCCAGGTACACACTAACAGACTTTTAAATCCCCAAATCACTGGACTTAATGACTACAGACATGTTTGCTGTCATGTCTGTGGTCATAAAGTCATTTGAGAGACTGGTCCTGGCCTACCTGAAGGACATCACTGGACCCTTGCTGGATCCTCTTCAGTTTGCGTACAGAGTAAACAGGTCTGTTGATGATGCAGTTAAAATGGGTCTGCATTATATTCTGCAACATCTTGATAGACCTGGGAATTACGCAAGGATCTTATTTGTGGACTTCAGTTCGGCCTTCAATACCATCATGTCTGACCTTCTCTCAGCCAAACTGACCTAGCTCTCCGTGCCCACCTCCATCTGTCAGTGGATCACCAGCTTCCCCACAGACAGGCAGCAGCTAGTGAGGCTGGGGAAACTGGGGGATGGGGTCTCTGTTACGATTGCCAGCTGGAGTGCCCGCATCTCCACTAAAGGGCACTCCACCTTGTACCTTTGCCATTCACCCTGGACTCACTTTCCCGCAATCCTTTGCCTGGACTCATCACAACTCAGTTCACAGCTATCACATGTTAGAAGGACTATAAAGATTGCACACACACACACACACACACACACACACACACTAGCCTGTATCGTTCCCAAATTCCTGTGTTTCCTAGTTCCTTGTTGCCTTGACTTGTTTTTGACCCTGGATTGTTTCCTTGTTTTCTGATTGTTTGCTGCCTACCCTGACTGTTCGCCTGTTTATTGGATTACTCTTTTGTCTCATTCTGGATTGTACCTGTTTGCTATTGTTTGACCCTGCCTGTTTTGACCACTCTCTGGAATAAAGCTCACATTTGGATCCTCAACTCCATTGTCATGCTCCCCACATTATACTAGCGCTTGACTGTTTAGACTATGCTGATAATGTAGAAGAGGGTGCTGTCATTCTTTTTTTTCTTTCTTTTTTTTTTCCCAAAGCGTTTGACAGTTGAATACTACCTCTTGTTCAAAACTATATCGCACTTTTTGGTTTTGGAAATATATATATTTTTTTGTTAGTAGTTGAATTATTATTGATTGGTATTGTTAATAATGAACAAATCTAAGGTCTCAATTTTTGATAAAGTACTTAAAGGAGCTGTATGTAAGAAGTCTATTTCAATTAATCATAAAATGGCCCTGATGTGTCACTAGACATTAAGAAATCATGTTCATTTCAAATACTTATATCACTGACAACAGTAGTCCGGCCAGGATATTGTCATTTAAAAAGTGGACTTGCAGCCCTCAACTGATGTTTGATGTTGATGTTGTCATTTTGTGTTTTGGCCTGACGCGCCTCCCTCCACCTATCTACCAATCACGAAGTCAGTAGTGTTTCGGGTTCCGTGTTGCCAGCTTTGCTGTAACCTGCCCTAACTCCCAGTCGGATAAAAATGTCTAATGTTACTAAATCAAAAAGACCTCGTTATAATTCAGAAATTCGTCATGACAAAGTCCGAAATAAAACCAGAATTGGTATTGGAGATGCTTCTGAAAGATGGAGACGGCTGAAAACGGAGAAGAATTTGAACACAGACGCCAACGTTGCTAATTTTCTCCTGGACAGGTAAGATTAAGAATTTGTTGGCTGACTTGTACTTTATGTCAATGGACATTTCATATATTCATGACAGTCGAACAAAGTTATGCATGTTTGTGCAAAGTAACATATCGTTAGCTCACATGGATGTATGCTAACATTAGCAATGGATTATAGAAGCCCGTTTCTCTGTCATTATGCTGAGACGCTGAGGAAAACAAAACATCAAAAAGACCTCGTTATAATTCAGAAATTCGTCGTGACAAAGTCCGAAATACAAAATGCCGCCATGTTCTGTCTGTCACGTACGAGAATAAATCTTTACGATTATACTGTCACATACGAGCATAAATCTTTACGATTATACTGTCACATACGAGCATAAATCTTTACGATTATACTATCACATACGAGCATAAATCTTTACGATTATATTTAACTAATGACAATTAGTACATTTTTTAAATACATAATTACTTATCAAAATATCTCTCATGAAGCATAAACATAATTAACAGAAAAAAAAACTTACTGTGTACGTCTGTTCGTCACTTGCCATTGGAAGCTCATTGAAGCAGCCTACGTTTCTGCTGAATCCCTGCAGCTCATCTGGCAACCTCGTGTCAGGGGGTAGGGGGAGGGGATACACCGCTCTACAGTATTTTTATAGTGATTGCAGTACCAGTTTAGGCCACAATCCTACATACGGCTCCTTTAAGCTCACAGAAGTAGTTTGACCCAAGTCCTCAACAGCCAATGACACTGACCCGTTCAAACTGATTTTTAACGTGTTCTTCACGCGTATTTAACACGTACTTCACGTGTACTTCACGCTTATTTAACACATTGAATACACGTATTTAACGCGCTGATTTTTCACGCATAAATGACACGTTAAATACGTGTTGTTTACGCGTGAAAAACACGTATTTAACGTGTTGTTTATGCATTAAAATTTGCGTGTTTTAGACCCTCTGGGGCCTCCATATGCATGTTTGTGCGTACGTGCATGTATGAGGTGTGATTTATGCATTTACCTTGCTAACTAAGCAATCAGTCGTGTCGATCGTCGCGTACCTTGCCGTGACCAAGGACGTGTGATAAGAAGCGCGACACTTTCGTTGCCCCCTTCTCGCGTGAGAAGCTGTGACGACTACGCCTTGTCGTCTGTAATACCTTTTGACAGTTGTGTGTGTGATTTTGTCAAATGTCTTAAGTGCTGTAGATTAGTGTTTTTTGTTTTGTTTTTGTTCGGAGCAAAAAGAAAGAAAAAAAACCTGCATGTTATATACATTTTAGCAACCTCCAAATCCCCGAATATTTCATAACCTTCAGAACATTGACGAAAATATGACGAGTAAAATTTAAATTACACTGCAATATAGCTAATCAATGAACTTACAATGTTATTTAGAAGTGCACTTGTAGAACAACAACCAGGAACAACCAATTCACAGCTTTCTTGTAAGCACCATATATCACTAATGGTACTAAGATAATGGCAGTATAAACCAAATGGAAAGACAACATTTTATAAGTTTATGTGTTTTGTCCGCCAGAAAGCCGTTATTTGAAAAATGGCCTTAATGCATTAACACAGTTAAAATCCAAAGCCAAATTCTATAAATTAACGATGGACCATGAGTAAACCACTTCAATCATGTAATTTTTTTAATAATTAATTTAGTAGTTTAGAAATAATACTCTAGGCTATATATTATACTGGAATGCATATATACACACACATTCCAAATTTTTTAATGATTTCTCCAAAGTTGGCCTCATTTTACAGATATTTTATGTTCTCATTCATAAACAATTCACACATCAAATAATTTACTCTAGTGTACACAGTGTGAACTCAACATACACACAATTATCCATAAGCAAGCATTCAGGAACAAAACTGATGACAACAGGCAGAATTTTCAGGATAGTATAAACAGGAGCACAGGTGACTGCTTTATTTACTTGAACAGCAATCTAGTTTTAAACAATTGCCTTAAAAAAAAAAAACAAGTTACCGTTACTCCAGAAACTTAAATGCTTCAAACTTCCATTACAAATTCATGACAACAATGTTCTATTCTTCACACACATAATTACCCATAAATCAAAGGTAGTGACAGTTCAAAGTTAAAGATAACATTTTTAATATTTTTCAATGCAGTTTTAACTTGTATTATAAACATTTTGAAACAAAGCAAAAACATTCTGCTTTTGTTTATGCTGAACAGTGAAGGTAGCAGTACGATGAGATTAAGTATGGCCATGAGTTGGCCACACAAGTTGCCAATGTTTTTTTTCTGTCCCAAGTCAAGCATCATATTGTAAGTGTTCTTCACAGCATCAGGGTAATCCACATGTACCAGTAATCCAAACATAGCACATGGTGGTCCGGAAGCAAATGTTCGAGGTAGACCCTGGAGACGGTTCTCATTTGCAGTACTACCCTGTACAATGATGGCAGAAGACATGGGTCAAGGCAGAGAAGATTTGGGAGAAGTACTTCATCTTCAGTGATAGTCAGCAAGCCAACAGATAATAGTGCCCAGACTGCATCAACATCCAACACCTGTATAAAACCAAATAAATACAATATTAGCAGGGAAATGTTGGATGATCAGTTGTCAGTGTTATCTGTCTTGCCTACACTGCCATGCCACTGGGTTAGTTCACCCAGACTTGAAATTCATGTCATCATTTACTCACCAGCCAGCTGAGCCTGTTGGGGAGCCCTGTTCCAGTCAAACAGGTATGTGTGTTTATTAGAGCTGCAGCAACTTGGGCAAAATCTTCATCTCTTGAATATGCCTTAAAGTTTTGATTGCCCCAGCAAGTGCTTCCAGTATGTCATGTTTTAAGTCTCTTTCCACATTAAGAGTTGTACCATCTTTAAGAAAAGCAAGGTTTCCCTGACGGAGACGGTACTCAACATTAACGGAGGAATTGGGTATTTCAAAAATCCTACCTGGCCATTCAAGCTGTCCGTTCAGCAGACAATTGCTCTGATGTATCAGAATCTGAGAGAAGTACAGTGTTAGCTTGACTTGAGGAGGGGGAGATGTGTCTAGAGGAATTATTTTCAGTGTTGCCCTGTCTGGCAAGTCATTAATGTCACTGACATTTACACAATGCATGGGTTAAATCAGGGTCTTCATATTGAACACTGAATGTGTAAGTGAGCTGAAGATTCTCTTGCAGCATCTTTTTCAAGGCATACCATCAGCTGGTTTTTCAGGAATTATTACTTTTCGGATGTCACTGTCGTGCACAATAACGCGAAGTATCATCGACATGGCCAAGTGAAATTCTAAAATGAAAAGAAAAAAAAGCAGAAGTCAAAAAAACAATACACAATAATACAAAAGAATGTAAATTTAGCAGCAGATATAATATACTTCAATGGTGACCTAGAACTGTGGCCTCTGACATTTATAAGCAGCCAAAGAGAAGGGGCATTTAGTTAAGAAGGCAGAACAACTTGCAGCGAATGTAAAGCTACTGCACAATGTACCATGCAATCTGAGTTTGCAGAGGAACATTATGTCAGTGTTGATCGTCAGATTTCGTCAATCTCAATCATGCTTTCTGGCAAACCTGAAACAAGATCCAACTGAAACCACCATGTCTGGGCAGTACTTAACTTCCGACCCATCAATGTAACACTGGATGAAACTACGCACTGTACTACAATTAGGATTCTGCAGTGTTTTATTCCTGAACATTTTTCAGCGGAAAGGCTGTGATAAGTGAACTATCAGACCCTGTCCATTTGTACTTTTGGCTTGAAAAAACAACTGCATTCATGTGATAGGCAATTGCCATTTGATGCTTCTTGGCCAGCATTAGGGGAACATTTTTGAAATTTTGTGCATCACGTATCACTTTCTTGAAGAACTTATGTTTTCCCCTCAAATCTGATTGTCCATAAATTCTTCAATGGCCCATACATTCTAATTCAGTTGATGGACAGTCCATGAAGTGATGCTTTTGGGCGCACCAGCACAAAAGTTTGGAAACACATTTCGTGTAGCAAAGCCCTGTGTTCTGAGATCTTGCAATTCAAGAAATCCACAGTATCATCAGAAAAGTGGGTAGACAAAGCCAATTCAACAATATCTTTCAACAACATTAGAATTTCCCAGGTATGATCATTCTTTCGCACTTTATGGCCCAAATCAAGAGTGGGAGGAGAGCCTCAAGAGGGCCCACTTCTCATGTCCAAGTTCCCCCTATTGTTCGCTTACTTGTGTACAATTTTGGAATTGCTGTGGCTAGTCAGTCCTATCTGAAAAATTTTGTATGGGGAATTTGTTTGAGGGCACCATTTAAGGAATCCAGGGAAAAATAATGTTTGCCAATTAAATCCTGCAAACACACCGCCATCTCTACAGGAACAACGCACGAGACTCACAGCCAAGAGATCATGCACACAGATCTATGGGGGGAAACCACCAATTGCATTAAAGTGTTTCAAATTGTCACTCAATGGACAGCTACTCTTTACGACATACTGCGCCACCAAAGTACTATCCCGTAGGACATCTTGAACATGCTGTTGGTGTTTTTTCTTTTGTCACTCATTTCAAAAGAGCCAGATCTATCGTAACTTCTTTGACTTGAATGTCATCCCTTGTGGCCATGCAAAATCTAAAAGGAATATTCACTCTGAAAGCTCTCCTGAAAGCCTGCCAATGAATGGGCACCCAGATTTATCTGCCAGCACATGCAGAACAGTGCCCCTCACACATGATCCCCAACTGCTCAACATATATCCCTGCACTGCTCTTCAAGACATTTCAGGTCTTCAATTAGTGGGTGGAGTACTTTTGAGTAGCCATGCTGCTTAACTACATTTGTTTTACACAGAAAAGCTAGCTGAATGGTGTGCAAAGATGATGTATGGTTTTGCTGGCAAGTTCGCAAGCAACCCAGTAGATAGCACACAAATTGATTGTTGTTTTTTGTTTCCTGATGTTCCAAGTGGATTGGCCACTTTCAAAATCATCTATGTAGAGATATTAGGGTTATTCTTCAATCACCTTCTGCCAAAAATGACTTATCCCTATAATGAGTAACCATCTCTGTAACTACTGTATCCCCTTGAGGTCTCACCTGAAAGCCAGCACCTCATCAAGAATTTCCTTTTTATTTATTTCAATTTCTGCAACATTTGTATTATTGAACATACACATAATGTTGATCATCTCCATCTATTTTGTACTCAACAGGACTAACAACTGTGGGAATTCTCTGATGAAGAATGATGCTCTCTCCTATGTAGTCGTGGAAGAGGACCTCCTTCATTTGTACAGCGTAACAGCACACACAGTGACTGTCCTGACAAGCTCTTTCACAACTTTGCTGTCTACCTTACCGCAGTGCATTAACAAAGTCTGCTGTATTGTGTCTATTTAACAGTGGTGGCTCAGACAATAAGTGAATTTGATTTAACTCTTGGATAACTCAGGTTATCCAATATCAGAACTCCAATATCAGAAATATGCAAAATTGTATGCATTTTTAGAAAAGTGATGCCAAATTGTGTTCCAACTTTTGTTTTGTGGTCAGCCAGATTGCGCCTGTTTCTCTTCTGCCACATTACATTCATCTTCACTGCATGAGCTGGTCAACAGCGTGGAGCAAGCTGTAATCTTCTCTGCGCAACTATGAGTTGAGAGCTTAACACAACCCCCAGTGTTAAAATCTTCATAGCAGTGGTGATGGTGTGCCTTACTTTTATGCACATTAAATGTGGAGTACACACGTAGTCTCAAATGCAACAGTCTTTGAAAGGACACTGAACTTTCTCGTGTTATTCTTTAAATGAGTACGCAATGGGCAAAATAATCTGACTTGCTACATGGCTCAGTTAAGTCACAAACCATGGACACTTGTAACAACTTACAGCATGAACCAGAGCTACTTGACTCTGCACATTCTAATGCTGTGGAATGGATTTTTGATAAATGCACTTTTAATGCATTGAATGATTTAAAAGTACATGGGACACTCAGTATGAAGACATGGTATTGGAACAATTTCGTGAATATGGTTCCATGGCTTAATGCAGTAGTGTTTAGAAGTGGTGCCCTCTTTTTTTGATGTGTAAGTGCAGAGCTTACATTTCCACTGCATAGGCAGGCTCATCAACTGGTATTCTAAAAAAGAAAGAAAAAAAGTAAATCAAAAGTTATTAACAAAAAACAATCGGATGCATAGACCAGTGTGTCTTTGTTTTCAAATTGTGGGACAACATGCAAAGCAGGTGGCCAGTGAGTTTAAATGGAAACATAACATGTATAAGGTATTATGTTTAAACTAAGACGTGCTAACTTATATTTAAATTACGTTGCAACGACGTTGTTTATAATCTGCTTGAGGAGGTGGGGTGAAGGGTTATGCTAAACAGACTTAACGTTAATGAAAATACCTCACAAATGGTCGTCTTTTTTGTGCTGCCTGCATATTGCCATAATTATAATAATAAGCACGCATTTGTAGCAACCGACTTGATGAGAGTTCAGCACCTCGTTGTGTGCTTTTTTAACGCATCGGGGTCAGTTATTTTAAAATAACTGCGATTGTATGTGGGTCTTGTTCATGCCATTTGTACTTGTCGATTGCAGCGCTCTCAATAGTGTGTTACTAATTTTATGCGTCGTCGAAGTAGATTGAGCTGTTGGTCCACTGCATGTCCGAAGTGCTCAAGTTCACTTTGGCAGATAAACCCCCGGAACCTACTTACTTCTGTTATTTCTGAAGATGTAGTCCCATGTAATTTCTTTGCCCTCCATTTGTACGCTTGTCTGGAGTTGCAAGGAAAATGCGCGAAATATCTCTAATGTGGTCAAAATAATATAAGTGTAAAAAAAAAGTGTGCCTGTGTAACATGCATGTCTTCTTTGTAAATTGAAAGGTTGGTCACTTGCAATGTCCAGGAAAAAAAAAAAAAAAAAAAAAAAAAAAAAAAAAAAAAAAAAAAAAAAAAAAAAACAAAAAAAAAAAAAAAAAAAAAAAAAAAAAAAAGTGCTGGAAAATTGTAAAACCCTCACTTTTGGCAGATCCATCTCACCCATGAGAAGCAGACCTAAAAAAACGTACTTATTTATTTCTTACAGGGTATACATCAGCGCCATGTGATTTCTTACTAATCTCCAAATTTTTCTCACCACAATTCTTGTTTGTGTTTGCAGGACACAAGATGTATATGTAAAAGTTATGTGTGTGTACATGCAAGTCAAGTTCAAGTGTCACAATGTCAAGTCTGCTTTATTGTCAATTCTTCCACAGTACATACATACAGAGAAGCGAAATTGCGTTACTCTCTCAGACCCCCAGTGCATACAGATAACACTAACAGTAGAGCCTAAAATCTAGTTCAATATAATAAATATAAGATAAAACTATACAACTATACAATAAGGGAATGTAAAAAAAAAAAAAAGACATAATAGAAAAAAATAAAATATGGTATAAATAAAGCCGCAGCATGGCGCAAGGCACATGGCAGAGTAGAGTGCAAACCAGTGAACAAACAGTGCAGATAAAAGATTTTTAGTGCGATAAAAAATAGCTTATTCAGTCTGATTAAAAGTGACAAAGGCTCAAGAGCAGTTATTTTATTTAAACTGACTGATGAGGAGGTAGAATGACGTCAGTTCCATGGTGAATGAGGTAGTGAGCAGGGACCAAGCTGCACAAAGTGACTGGTTGCATGACATCGTATGTTAGTGGAAGGACCTGGGGATGTGGGACCTGGGGGTGGGGGGATGTTCATGTGGGAGTGGTGCCTGGGGCAGAAGAGGGACGGGGGCAAGTTTGGGAGCGAGTACAGCTTCCTGACAGCCCTGATGGATGAAGCTGTCCCTTTCAGTCTCTGGTCCTGGCCTGGAGGACTCCGCAGTCTTCCTCCCTGATGGCAGCAGACTGAAGAAGCTGTGTGGACGGCGTGAGGGGGATCACCTACAATGCAGAGGGCTTTGCGAGTGAGACTGGTTCCATAAATGTCCTGGAGGGGGAGGGGGGGAGAGAGACACCAATGATCTTCTCAGCTGCTCTCTAACTATGCGTTTGCAGAGTCCTTGCCCGCAGGACGCGTTGCAGGTCGCCATACCACACAGTGATGCAGCTAGTCAGAATGCTCTCGATGGTGCCCTCTGTAGAAGGTGTACATTTGATGGGGGGGTGGGGCTCTGGCTCTCCTCAGTTTGCGGATGAAGTAGAGACGCTGCTGTGATTTCTTGGCCAGTGCTGCAGGTGTTGTCGGTCCAGAGAGAGGTCCTCTGTGATGTGCAAACACCCCCGGAACTTTGGTGCTGCTCATTCTCTCCACAGTCGCACACCGTTGATGGTCAGAGGAACATGCTGAGTGTGCGCTCTCCTGAAGTCAACAACAACAATCTCCTTCGTCTTCTCCACGTTTCACAGAGAGAGATTGTTGTCACTGCACCACCCGGCCAGTCGGCTCCACCTCGCTCCATTGTAGTTTGTCTCATCTCTGTTGCTAATGAGAACGCCACCACGTCGTGTCATCGGCAAACTTAATGAAGAGTTGGAGTTGATGTGACGGTAGTGCAGTCGTGTTTGTCAGCAGAAGTGATAGAGAGGGAGTGGGCTCAGCACACATCCTTGGGGGGCCCCAGTGTTCAGTGTGATGGTGCCTGGATATGTTGCTGCAGCGACATCGTACTGCCTGAGGTCTTCCAGGTCAGAAAGTCCAACAGCCAGTTGCACAGTCGAACGTGTGTTGAGCCCCCAGCTCGACCAGTTTGTGAATGAGCTGTTGAGGGATGATTGTGTTGAATGCTGAACTGAAGTCTATAAACAGCTATGAGTCTTTTCTGACGTCCTATGAGTCTTTTTTCTCTAGATGTGTGAGTGTCTGAGTGGAGGGTAGTTGAGATGGCATCATCGGTCGATCCGCGGATGGACCGATATGCAAACTGGAATGGGGTCCAGGGAGGGGGGGAGGGCAGACTTGATGTGGTGCATGACTAGCCGTTCGAAGCACTTCATTGAGGATGGAGTAAGTGCAACAGGACGGTGTCATCCATTGAAGCAGGATGAGATGGGCTTCTTCGGTACTGGGACTAAATCATGGTGGGGTAGCTTTGAAGCATGTGGGAACACACAGCCTGACTAAGTAAAGTGGATGTTGAAAATGTCTGTGAAGACATCAGTGAGTTCTGCTGCACAGTCTCTCAGTACATGCCCAGGAATGTTGTCCGGACCCGGAGCTTTGCGTGCATTGATCCTGCTGAAAGGTCTCCTCACCGCTGTCCGGGGTCAGCATCATCACCTGGTCACTGGGAGGAGGTGGAGTCTTCTGTGCAGTGGAGCTGTTGTGTGCCTCAAAGCGAGCGAAGAAGGTGTTCAGCTCGTTCAGCAGAGAGATGTTGCTGTCACGGGGTCCGCTGTGGGGGCTTGTAGTAGTCCGTCCAATGGTCTGTATCCCCTGCCACAGGCTCCCGAGTGTCTGTGCTGTCACTGAATTGAGGGTCTATCCTCCTGGAGTACTGTCTCTTAGCCTCTCTGATGGCGCGGGATAGGTTGGCCCTGGCTGTTCTCAGGCCCCCCTCATCTCCAGCTCTGAAGGCATTTTCCGCGTCTCCAGGAGTCTGTAGACCTCCCCTGTCATCCACGGATTCTGGTTTGGCCCGGACAGTAATGGTTTTTGTGACTGTTACATCCTCAAATACACTTGGTGATGTAGGCAGTGACAGTCTCTGAGTACTCCTGGAGGTCAGTGGTGTTATTGTAAGTGGCAGCCTGCTTAAACATATTCCAGTCAGATGTATCAAAGCAGTATTGAAGAGCGTCAGACGACCCTTCTGGCCACACTTGAATCTGGCCGGCACTTAATAATCATAAACTCCACCAGGGGTGAGCAGTGTTTGCAGATCACAACAGCATCGCGGCACCACGCGTCATTGATGTAAACACAAAGCCCGCCGCCGCGGGTTTTTCCTCCCTCGACCCGAGCTCTGTCTGCTCGATAGCACGTCAGCTGGTCGAGCTGAATGGCGCAGTCCGGAACGCTGTCGCTGAGCCATGTTTCCGTGAATACAAACCCACAACAGTCTCTTACAGACAGATAGAGCGATGACGACGTGTACAAAAACACTGCGACTCACAAGACAAAAAACACGAAAACACCGTTCTGTCGGGACAGAGAGAAGCCGTGTTATGCAAGCATCTGTATATCTGCATGTTTTTGTAAAGGTGTGTATGTGTTTACGTGCATGTATGTGTGTGTGTGTGTGTGTGTGTGTGTGTTTTGTGTGCATGTGTGTGTGTTTGCATGTGTGTATAAACAACTGCAGGCTTTATTTTTATTGTTATTTTATTGTTATTGTATTATTAGTATAGTTACTTTTTTTTGTTTGTTTTTTTACAATTTTGCTCTTACTAATAATTTGCTTTATAATGAAAAGTATATTTAGGAATTTATAGTGAGTTTGTAACACATGTGTAACCGGGGCAGGAATAGCCCAATATTTTAATTCCCCTGGTGATTTCCCTCTTTAAGTTTACGTTATGATGCAGTTATGCGTGCTGTCTCCTTTAAGAGTTTGTGCATGCACACGATAGAGAGAGTGCGCGTCAGAGGGGGAACAGCGAGAGCGCGCTGATTGAAGCAGCAGGTAAAAGTGAGGAGAAAATAGTTGATAAGAAATTGTTAAATGGATATAATACAGGCTGATTATCAACTTGTGGACCTGTGGTGGTTTCAGTTGTGTGACTGCACCGAGTGGATGACCTAAGTCAGTGTTTATATTAGTGTCTGTTTGCTGCATATGAGAGATCTCCGGTGGGGGAGGGGATTCAGGCCTACTTCGACGGAGATTGAGCGTAAGTTAATTTAAATACATTTTGAAGACTGTTATAATGTAGAATAATACAGTGTAATACATGTATAGAAGGAACATGCAGTAATTGTTGTATATTATACTATTAAGAGGGGAGAACAAGCTTGTGAGATCGCACGTGCCAGTTTCCATGTGATTGATAATCCGGAGTCTCATATAACAGTGAGTTTCATTTTCATTTTATTCTCCCAAAGTGTGTTTACATATGTGGCATGAAAAGTATTGTACCCTGTATAAAGTGTATACTGTTATCTATAGTCTGTTACACTGATTAATATGTTTAAAAGAGGTTAAAAAGTGAACTGTGTGTAATGTGGGTGGTGTATTTATGTGGCAAGATGTGCAGATTTTTCATGTTTGCTCATGCTGTTGTTTTTTGTTTTTGTCTGTTTTACCAGGCCACATATAAGCCACTGCCGTTGTTTTGCCACACCTTTATTGGTTCTTTAACATTGGTTGCACTATTTCAAGTCAAATTGGGGCTTGTGATCTGGTGTTTTGATTAGAGGTTATTATTGTAAAGGACTTAATTTTTATTCTTTACCATTTCTTTTTATACCTTATTTGACTTTCTGTGCCCATTGAAGTGAATTGGGTAACGTCATTTATTTTGTTTTATTATTGTTTTATTTGACTTTTCTTCTGTTTTACTGGATTGAAGTCCTGAGAAAAATACAATTTTTCCCCCTGAACAAAAAACATTAATGCTGGGTCTCCATTTGAGGCTCAGTCAAGAATAAAAAGAATCCTTTTCAGTAGATGTCTTGGCATTGTCTTTTCCTTAGTATATTAGAAGGACGTCAAGCCGGCCACATCTAATTTTTGGTGTCAGAAGTGGGATTCTGTTTTGTTTGGGGGCTGATTTATTTTTGTTACAATAGTGCAAAAGTAAAAGGGTGCAAACAACGGTAGTGGCGAAAGGCGACTGAGCGCTGGAAGGAACTGCAGTGACATCCTGACAGAAGCGGCGGCAGGACAAAGGGCCAGCGCACCAAATCTGCTGTGTGAAGGACTTCGAGGAGGACAGTGTTTGTTGAACTGACTGTTTGAGAACTGAGACTTTCTGTGACTACCGCTCAAAGTCATGGAGGCTGAGGACATCGACGGTGCGGCTGCAATGGCGAGGGACATTCAAGGTGCAGGTGCTGCAGCGCTGGAAAAATGGACATTGAGGGAGGTAAACCCCGTCTCACAGCTTCAGTCCCAGATCTTGGAGTTGGGGCGTAGACATGATGA
Organism: Cyprinus carpio; assembly: GCF_018340385.1. NCBI lineage: Eukaryota > Metazoa > Chordata > Actinopteri > Cypriniformes > Cyprinidae > Cyprinus > Cyprinus carpio. Next base: position 9,615,583 of record NC_056595.1, on the reverse strand, counting down.
AGTAATGTCAGCTCTTGCCAACATGACTAATGTTCATACTAGATCCTATGTGTATATCCCAAGAGAGAGACAAATTGTACCTTTCAGTGGGGATCCAGGTAAAGACTGCCAAAATGTCGATGAGTTCATTGAGGAACTTGGGAGGGTTATAAGAGTGAGGGGGTTGAGTACTGAGGATCAGGTAGATTTTATCCTCTCCCACTTAAGGGGTTCAGCACTAGAAGAAGTCAGGCTGTGTATGGGGGTGGGGGGGAGGATAAGGTGGCTGAAGATCTATTCTCATATTTGAGGGCAGTAGAAAGTGTAGAGCATTCAAGGATGACTGCCACTGTACCAAATGACTTGACTGTAGCCCTACAAGAAGTAATTAAGGTGATTACACAACAAGGGAAAGCTATCGGGGACCTTACCAATGCTGTCCGTGATCTCACTATCCAGAGGTCTGACCCAACTTGTGAGAAAACCTAGTAAGCCCAGGTTTAAGCCAAGGTATACCCGAGACGGCCAACCCATTTGTTTGAGATGTGAGGGCATTGGGCACATAGCCAGGCAATGCACTGGGCAGTGCTTCCCGGAAACACCCTGTGCCAGCTACGTCTGAGTCTCCGGTTCCGGGAAATGGCGCGCCTCCATTGCGAAGAGCCCGAGCAATGAGAGGTGGCACAGATGGCTCAAAGACTGGCACACTGACAAAAGAGCGGTTTCTGGAGCGTGCAGTGGGCAAATGCCCAGAAGTTGAAATTCATGCTGGGGGGGTAGCAATCCGGTGTCTGTTAGACACTGGCAGTAATGTAAGTACTTTGACAGAGAGCTTCTTTAAAAAATATCTTCATGGGGAAGACAAAGACATGCATTGTACAAGCAAGTGGTTAAAGATTACTGCTGCCAATGGGTTGCCTCTTCCCTACCTTGGGTATGTTGAACTTGATATCCAGGTAATGGGGTTGACTATACCTGGGTGTGGGTTCTTGGTGATACGTGACCAGAATGATGGGGAGATTGACTCAGTGCCCCCAGGCATACTTGGCATGAACATAGCACAGCGGTGTAAACAATTAATTCTAGCCGAGTTTGACAATGCTTTGGAGGGGACATTGGATGCTAACTGGAGAGCAGCCTTTAACAGAGTGCAAGAGGCTGCCCCAGTAGGAGCGAACTCTGTGGTTCGGGTGGCAGGCACACGTAAGTCTTACATACCTGCAGCATCTGTGGCTACAGTTCAGGCTAGAATACACAAAGAGCTGATTGGCAACAGCGGCGTAGGCTTGCTTGAACCAAGTAATACATCGTTGCCAGGTGGCTTGGTCCTGGTTCCTACCTTGGTGTCACCCGGTAAGCGGGTATTCCCAGTGCAGGTAGTAAAACTTTGTCCCCAGAAGATGTGTGGTTGCCACCTAAGGTAAAACTGGGGGTACTTGCCCGAGGTCATCATGTTGAGAGTAGCTCCTGCGAAGTTAGATTCCATAGAATCTCTGCAGATCATGAGGAATTATGGTAAATCAGAGGTCAATGATGGGAGTTAGCAGTGACCTGCAGTGTCCCTTGGAGAAAGTGGAGATCGGCGGTACCCCTGCACAGCAGGCAGAACTGAAGGCACTTCTGAGGGGATACCTGGACGTGTGTTTTTGCCATCACTGATGAAGACCTCGGTTATACTGAACTGGTAAAGCATGAGATTCCCTTGAAACGATGACCTTCCTGTCTCACAGTCCTACCGACGTATACCCCCAAACCAATTCCAGGAGGTGAAGGACCATATCTCTGGACTGCTCAGAAAGCGTGTCATCCAAGAAAGCTCCAGTTCGTATGCATCTCCAGTGGTGTTAGTGTCAAGACTGACGGGAGTCTTCGGCTATGCGTGGACTACCGGAAGCTGAACAGTAAAACTAGGCGTGATGCATTCCCGTTGCCACGAATAGATGAGAGTCTGGATGCTTTGAGTAGGGCCAAGATGTTTTCATCTATTGATCTCGCGAGTGGCTATCACCAGGTGGCAGTTCACGAGAAGGATCGCCACAAAACAGCTTTCATTACACCATTTTGCCTGTATGAGTACCAGCGGATGCCGTTTGGCCTATGTAATGCGCCAGCGACATTCCAACGTCTCATGCAGGCCATAATGAGTGACCTGGTCTTTCAAATGGTACTCGTCTATCTGGACGATTTGCTTGTGTACTCAAGTACATTCAAGGGACTCCTAGTGAGGCTTGAGACTGTATTACAGAGGTTGAGGGAGACCGGACTTAAGGTTAAGGTGGAAAAAATGCCACTTCCTGCAGTCCGAGGTGAAGTTCTTAGGGCATGTGGTTTCTGCTCAAGGGGTGTCTACAGACCCAGACAAAGTGAGTGCAGTGAAACAGTGGCCAGTCCCGAACACTCTGAAGGAGTTGCGATCCTTTTTAGGATTCTGCAGCTACTATCGGAGATTCATTGAGGGCTTCTCTAAGGTGGCCGGTCCGCTCCATGATGTTGTAAACAGTTGTGTCCACCGGGGGAGTGTTGCTCAGGTCAACCAGTTGTTTAAGGACTCCTGGACAACGGAGTGCCAGCAAGCCTTTGAGCACCTCAAGGAGAAGCTTACCTGTGCACCGACACTAGGCTATGCAGACTTCACCCTACCTTTTGTGCTGGAGACCGACGCCAGTAACCTGGGATTAGGGGCTGTGCTATACCAGCAGCAAGGGGGAAGTAAGACTGTGATAGCCTACGCAAGCCAGAGGTTGAGGGGTGCAGAGCGAAACGACAGGAACTACAGTAGTATGAAGCTGTAGCTCCTGGCACTCAAATGGCCTGTGGTGGAGAAGTTCCGTAGTTACCTGCTCGGATCTAAGTTTATTGTCCTAACAGATAACAATCCCCTCTGCCACCTCAACACTGCTAAGCTGGGTGCTATTGAACAGAGGTGGGCTGCACAGCTTGCGATATTCGATTTCGAAGTGCAGTACCGCCCTGGGCGGTGTAACACCGCAGCTGACGCGCTTTCTAGAAGACCAGGACTGGAGGCCATGGAGGTGGTAACTGAGGATTTGGAGTACGATGGCTGTGTGGCTATTTGCAGTGGGCTTCGTCAAGGGACTGCAGTGGGAGTTGACCTGGCTGGGCTAGTGGCGAGTCCTGGAGAAGGAGAAATAGGACTGTTACAGGCAGCCATAGAAGATAGAGGGAGTGAAGGGGACCACCTGGGGAATACACCAACATTACCTGGATACACAAAGGATGAGCTTCATCAGTTTCAGAGGGCAGATCCAACCATCAGTGTGCTTAAGAGTTTCTGGGACAAGAAGAGGAAGCCCACAAATCGTGAGAGGAAGCACTTGTCCAGGCTGGTGCTGTTGTTGCTTAAACAGTGGGACAGGCTTCAAGAGAAAGAAGGGCTAATGTACAGAACTATTGACGATGTGTTCAATGGGGAATGCCAACAGTTACTGCTCCCTGCATGTCTGGTTGAAATGGTGTTGCGAAGTGTCCATGACCACATGGGGCATCAAGGTGTAGAGAGGACGCTGGCCCTGCTCAAGCAACGTTGTTATTGGGTTGGGATGTATGATGCTGTGGATAAGTGGGTGAGGGAGTGCCAGCGGTGCGTGCTAGCCAAAATGCCGCAGCCCAAGATTCAGGCACCTTGGACCCCATTCTTGGCTTCTCATCCACTGGAAGTGGTCGCAATGGATTTCACCACACTGGAACCTGCGTCGGATGGACAGGAGAATGTCTTAGTGGTGACCGATGTATTCACTAAGTTCAGCCAGGCATTCCCCACCCGTAATCAGAAGGCAGACACTACCGCTAAGATCCTTCTGAAGGAATGGTTCCTCAAGTATGGTGTGCCTCAGCGTCTCCATTCAGACCAGGGAAGGAACTTCGAGAGTGCCGTTATTGCAGAGCTCTGTAAGCTGTATGGGGTGAGAAAGTCCCGCACTACGCCACACCACCCCCAGGGAAATGCACAGTGCGAGAGATTTAACAGAACTCTGCATGACCCTCTTGCGTTCCTTGCCACCTGACAAGAAACGGAAATGGCCAGAGTACTTACCTGAGTTGGTGTATGCCTATAATGTGACACCTCATTCCTCCACTGGTTACTCCCCTTACTACATGCTGTTTGGTATGCAGCCACACTTACCAGTAGATGCCTTGTTGGACCAGGAGCCAGTGCTTGAGAGGGAGCCTACCTGGTTGTCTGTCCACAAGGAGCGGCTTCAGGACGCTCACACTCGCGCACGTGCGTACGCTGAAAGGAAGGCAGCCGACCGAGTTACCAAGCGTGAGAGTGGGGTATACTGTCCTGAGGTTGAAGTTGGTCAGCAGGTGTACTTACGATATCGTCCCCCAGGACGGAACAAGATACAGGACACCTGGGCACCTACAGCCTATAAGGTGGTGGAGGTGCATGGTACAACCTACACTGTGGAGCCAGTGGGAGGTGGTCCTGCAAAAAGAGTACATAGATCAGACATTAGGCCCTGTCTGAGACCAATACCAATGCCACGGAGAAAAAGTGAGACCTGTAGAAGATGTACCTACCTCTGTGCTAGTGGAAGAGATACCTTTGTTGGATGCAGAATGTGTGTTGGTGGAAGAAACTAGATGGACTGAGGAGGATCCGCTGTACCCAGTGCCTGAGGAGTCACAGCAACAAGGTGTGGAATCAGAAAATTGTGCTGGATTGGAAGAAGCACAAGGAAGATTTAATGATACACTAGTGAATAATGAGGCGAGTGCTGTTGAAGAGCTCTCTCTGCATGATACTGAAAGAACTGATTCACCTTTGGATGTGGTTTCAGCTAGGCCAGTTCCTGTTCCCCGAAATCCTAGAGAAAAAAAGTGCTGCACCCCATCCTATGCCACGCAGGACCCAGCGATCAACTGCTGGAGTTCATGGTAACCCAAACAGACTGCCTAAATCTGCTTGTAATGCTGTGTCCTTCAGTCCTGATGTCCTTTCCCAAGTGTTAGCGGGTATGGTCTTGTACACATCCGGCAAAACTACAAACAGTAATGGATGATTAAAGGGTGTTTGCAGTCATTGAGGACGTTGACTGTTAGCAGGGGAGAGTGTAATCGGGGCAGGAATAGCCCAATATTTAATTCCCCTGGTGATTTCCCTCTTTAAGTTTACGTTATGATGCAGTTATGCGTGCTGTCTCCTTTAAGAGTTTGTGCATGCGCACGATAGAGAGAGTGCGCGTCAGAGGGGAACAGAGAGCGCGCTGATTGAAGCAGCAGGTAAAAGTGAGGAGAAAATAGTTGATAAGAAATTGTTAAATGGATATAATACAGGCTGATTATCAACTCGTGGACCCTGTGGTGGTTTCAGTTGTGTGACTGCACCGAGTGGATGACCTAAGTCAGTGTTTATATTAGTGTCTGTTGCTGCATATGAGAGATCTCCGGTGGGGGAGGGGATTCAGGCCTACTTCGACGGAGATTGAGCGTAAGTTAATTTAAAATACATTTTGAAGACTGTTATAATGTAGAATAATACAGTGTAATACATGTATAGAAGGAATATGCAGTAATTGTTGTATATTATACTATTAAGAGGGGAGAACAAGCTTGTGAGATCGCACGTGCCAGTTTCCACGTGATTGATAATCCGGAGTCTCATATAACAGTGAGTTTCATTTTCATTTTATTCTCCCAAAGTGTGTTTACATATGTGGCATGAAAAGTATTGTACCCTGTATAAAGTGTATACTGTTATCTATAGTCTGTTTACTGATTAATATGGTTTAAAAGAGGTTAAAAGGTGAACTGTGTGTAATGTGGGTGGTGTATTTATGTGGCAAGATGTGCAGATTTTTCATGTTTGCTCATGCTGTGTTGTTTTTTTGTTTTTGTCTGTTTTACCAGGCACATATAAGCCACTGCCGTTGTTTTGCACACCTTTATTGGTTCTTTATCATTGGTTGCACTATTTCAAGTCAAATTGGGGCTTGTGATCTGGTGTTTTGATTAGAGGTTATTATTGTAAAGGACTTATTTTTATTCTTTACATTTCTTTTTATACCTTATTTCACTTTCTGTGCCCATTGAAGTGAATTGGGTAACGTCATTTATTTTGTTTTATTATTGTTTTATTTGACTTTTCTTGTTTAACTGGATTGAAGTCCTGAGAAAATACAATTTTTCCCCCTGAACCAAACATTAATGCTGGGTCTCCATTTGAGGCTCAGTCAAGAATAAAAGAATCCTTTTCAGTAGATGTCTTGGCATTGTCTTTTCCTTAGTATATTAGAAGGACGTCAAGCCGGCCACACATGCTTCTATTTTTTTCCCCCAATGTGGATTCTCCAATTACCTAGGAAGAAGCAAATCGGCCGTCCACATCGAACACAACACCATCTCAGAGGGGCCGTGGTCGCAGCTGTAGCTGTAAAATAAGTACATGGGAGAAGTGGACACCTCCAACACTACTTCCGGCGTGCTGCTACAATGGCCTCGCTGACGAGCGCTCTGTGCAAACTTTGTTGTTTTTCATGTTATTTTGTGTTATTCATGTTACTTCTTATACATACTTTTGCTGAGACAGTATAGACTCTCATACAGTATGATTGACAAAAACTACTGGACATCCAATCTAATTTAAACTTCGGTTCGGAAACAACGGCACCTCGGAACTCCAGCTTCAGCATCTACGCGCTCCCACTGTTGCCGGCCTGCATCCTAAGACACTGTCGGCAAGCGTGCTGGAATTCTATGCAGATTGCGGAAAATAAGTTTTAATCCTCCACTCCCTACCATCTTGTTAGCCAACATACAGTCTCTGGATAACAAACTTGACGAACTTAATGCGAGAATCACATACCAGCGGGACATTCGTAACTGCTGCGTTCTGGCTTTCTGTGAGACGTGGTTACACTCAGAAGTACCCGATTCGGCTATTAGATCTCCTGGATTCTCCGTTTTTCGTCATGACAGATCGCTAAACTCCAGTAAGAGCAGAGGTGGAGGCGTGTGCTTTATGATTAACACTCGCTGGGGCACTGATGTTACAGTTTTATCTACACACTGCTGCCCTGAGATCGAACTGCTCTCCATTAAAGTGCGCCCCTTCTACCTCCCACAGGAGTTTAATTCAACCGTTATCACAGTTGTTTAAATCCCGCCTCACGTGGACAAAACTAAAGCATTGGACGAACTGTACAGCACCATAAATGGATTAGAAATTGCTCAATTTGACTCTGCTTTCATCGTTGTTGGGGATTTTAACAGGGTGAATGAGGAAAGTTCTTCCCAAATTCTACCAGCACATAAATTTCCCCACACGAGGTGATCAGACATTAGATCACTGCTATTCAACACTAAAGGACAGTTACAAACCCCTCCCCAGTCCAGCATTCGGCAAAGGTGACCACATTAGCCTACTGCTGTTACCAGCCTACAGACAATGCCTCAAAAAGGAAAAAACTGTTTCTAAAACAGTTCACAAATGGAGTGAACATGCCATCTCCACATTGCAGGACTGCTTTGAATCCACAGACTGGCAGATGTTTCAAGATGCAGCAGGAGACAACATACAGGAATACACAGATTCTGTGATATGCTACATTAACAAATGCACAGAGGATGTTGTTCCAACCATTAATGTTAAATCATTTCCAAACCAGAAACCATGGGTCAACGGTGAGGTGCGTGCCAAATTAAGACCATGAACTGCTGCCTTCAACTCTGGGGATCGAACTGCTTACAAGAAGTCCAGGTATGACCTTCGGAGAACCATCAAATCAGCCAAAAGAGACTTTAGGGACAGAGTGGAGTCAGAATACCATGGCTCTGAACCCCAATGCATGTGGATCAGTTTGTGCTATATCACTGACTACAAAGGAAGGAAAAGCAGTGGTGTGTCTTTGTCTGCCTCCTTACTGGATGAGCTCAATACATACTATGCTCACTTTGAGACAGGCAACACATTCCCTGCTGTGAAAATAACTGCTGACCTTGACACCTGCCCTTTGGTTCTAACCACACTCGAAGTGAGTAAGGCCTTCAAGAGAGTCAACGGCCGGAAAGCTCCAGGTCCAGATGGCATACACGGACATGTTGTGAGGGCCTGCACTGTCCAGTTAGCAGATGTCTTCACCAAGATCTTCAACCTCTCCTTGAGACTAACAGTGATCCCCACTTGCTTCAAGCAAACCACCATCATCCCTGTTCCCAAAAAACCACTGTCTCCTGCCTGAATGACTACCGCCCTGTAGCACTGACATCATTCATCATGAGTGCTTCGAATGGCTAGTCAAATCCCCACATCTGCTCCTCTCTTCCTGACACCCTGGACCCATTCCAATTTGCTTACTGCTTAAATAGATCCACTGATGACACCATTGCAATGGCCATACACTCTGCCCTGGAACACTTTGAAGGAAGAGACACCTATGTGCGGATGCTGTTCGTTGATTACAGCTCTGAATTTAACACCATAGTAGTATTATCATATCCTAAGTGTCACTTTGATTTATGACCCTGATTTATGGCCCTGATTTATGGCCTGTTATGGAGGAGTCCAGTCAGCGTTGATTGACAGGTTGTCATATGTCATATGTGTACATGGTCAGATTTATGAGTTGATTTATAGCTATATGGCCTGTCTGTCACAGTGGTTGCCATGTCACTGAGTGCTGTCACCCTTGATTGACATGACAGAGGTGTGTGTAAATCAAAAGATCAAACAGATCTCAGATTTGACTTGTGTTGCATTTATTACTGGATATATGATGGTTGTATCTGTAACCCGAGCTGTGGGGGTTTCTGTGGACTTCCTTCCTGAGCAGTTATTCACTTCCAGTCAGGAGGAGGTGTTTGGGTTCTTCCTGGAATAAAATGGCTGAGCAAAAGTGAGTGTATTGACGCCTTGACAGGATCAATGTTTGTTTGATCAATACAGTACATGTTAATACCTAGACACCTACAGGCCACATGCTCCTGTCTACATCCACCTCTGAAAAGGAGGAGGATGTCTGGAGTCTTTCCAGGTGAGAATTTTATTTTATTTCAGGAAATGCAACAGGAAAAAAGGAAGTACCGACTTAACGTCTTAGAAACATCAATGTTGTCTTTTATGTAGGACACTAGGTTTTACGACTTCTATGGCAAGTCAGAGAGAGAGAGAGAGAGAGAGAGAGAGAGTGAGAGAGAGAGAGAGAGAGACAATTATTTAAATCAGCAACTAACCAAGCCAATGAAGAGATAAATAATTTAATGTTATCTGAAATTAATAAAATCAAGCAGGCATTCATTAATGTTAATAAAATACTATCCATAATATGTGGTGTGTAAAAGGAGTTGAAATCTCACATGAACTTTAAAACACACACACACACACACACACACACACACACACACACAAATGCATATGTTGATATTTAAAATAGGTGATACTATTTTCTATATAAAAATAGTCTCCATTAATTTCTTAAAAAATACAGAGTGGTTTTATGTTAGGTTGTTGATATTTCACACAGGCGTTGTTTCTTTTGAGGCTGCAGCGGCTACACGTGACACCACCCTTTTTTTCGTGACTGTTTTTCGTGTGTACAAAAGCTAACGCCACAGAACCTGAAGCTTTCTTCAGCAGCTAAACAGTTTTTTGCTACCGCTTAAAGTAGGACAAAATTTTTAAAATGGAAAAATGTCTGGCTCTCCTAACGGTAAGTCTAGTTTTCATTAACAACCGTTTAAATCAAATTTGTTTATGTGTGATCACCATGAGTCCTCCCATTGCTTAACAGGCGATATGATGTTCTGTATGCAGAACACCGGTTATGAGACGATTGTGAACGAAATCATAGCACTGAACGTGGGCGGTATGATTCAACTATTGTTTATTAAAAACATACCATTATGTATAACAAACTCATGTTTATGTTCGTTCTTTTTTCATTATTCCCGCTGACAGCGCAACCTCCACAACCTAACGTTGCGGTCGAGGTGCCCGGGATTAGGCCTGACATCACCCCAGCACCCGGTAAGTTCTGTTAATAATTTATATTATGTCGTAAAAAATAAAAATAAATTGTACTTGTGCTAGACTTGGTGTTTATGATTGTTTTTTCTTTCTCATTATTCATACAAACAGCGAGCGCTCAGTCGATAAGTACAGCGAGGGAGCGAGCCGTGAGAGATACGCTAACTGAAAACAGGGGATCGCTCTGTGGGTTTTTTTTTTTATCAACATCTAGACCTATAAAATATTTCTCTTACAATGTCAGAATAAAAAAAGACTAAATAAAACTTTGTGTCCGTACTAGCTTGTTTAAGATGACTTGTTAACCGATACCAGACCATTACAACTGCTGATCGACATGAACAGCAAACAGTGCTAGACACGGGCCATCGTTAGGAAGAAGAGTGGATGTGACTGCTCAGATCCATGCACCGCCGCAAATATCTACTAATTCTGCACCTATTGGTATGTATTAATCATTTATATTATTATTTAGAATATATTTGTATCAGATCCTTGATGGTAGTTCTGATGCAGGTGTTAGAAGATCACGCCAGGAAGACCAGAACGTGACTGCTCTGCCGGTTCAGGCCAATGGACAAAAGACTGCAAACCCCTGTGAGATCAGTGTGATACCTAACACCCCTGAGCAAAAACGTCCAAGACAATCAACTCGTGAGTATAGAGGAATTAAATTAAATGATTATTATTAGTAGTATTATTATTAATTATTATTATCAATATTGTACAGAATCAGAAGACACGGAGTTCTGGAACGAACATTTTGCTCAAGCATGGGATGGATGTGATATGAACGCCCCATCTAATGTGGATCAAGAGAAGAATTTAAATCAACCCACAGACACTGTTGAAAACGTCGCAGATTCAGATGATGATGCAGACAAGCTTCCTTCAAACCAGGAGTAATACAAGAACCAACAGCAGAACGACACAAACAAAGACATTTTGAACACTATTGCCAAGAGCCCAGAAAGAATTATAAAGGACCAAGCACGTTTTAATCAGACTTTTGCCAAGAACCAACAACAGAACGACACAAACAAAGACATTTTGAACACTATTGCCAAGAGCCAAGAAAGAATTATAGGGGACCAAGCACGTTTTAATCAGACTATTGCCAAGAACCAACAGCAGAACGACGCAAACAAAGACATTTTGAACACTATTGCCAAGAACCAACAGCAGAACGACGCAAACAAAGACATTTTGAACACTATTGTCAAGAACCAAAAAAGAATTATAGAGGACCAGCAGAAACACTGGATCATCCTTAAACGAATTATTGCGTTACTAAAACGTCATGATGGCGGACATGCTCAGACGGCCTGTGATCAGGAAATGACTGTAACGCTGTTAACTGAACTGCTGGGGCTTTTTAAATAACTGTATTGGTGAGTCCTATTTTCTTTACCCAGTTTTTTTTTCCTAAGTGTGTATTGGTTTTTGTCACAAGTGTGCATAGATGTGGTTTTATGATTAGATTTTTTCCTTCTTCTAGGTTTAGTTGTGTGGGGTGTATTTTGTAAATATTTTTTTAAATAAATTAGAGTTAGAAATGGCTGCGAAACGTTGTCGGGAGTCATGTGATGGTGAACAAGATCCTCCGTTAAGGAGCAATAGGGATGATAATTTCCGAAATCAACAAAACACTACAGAAAAGCTACTCAGGCTCATACAGACTGTTGATGAGATGAAAAAACACAAGTCATCTAAATTGTTAAAATTAGTAAACGTGGTACGATCAAGGGCAGAGCCTCCTCCAGAACCGGCTTTTGATTTTGAACAGTTTGTAAATTCTCAACAGCTAGGTGAGGTGTCAGAACCAGTTTTTGATTTTGAACAGTTTGTAAATTCTCAACAGCTAGGTGCGGTGTCAGAACCAGTTTTTGATTTTGAACAGTTTGTAAATTCTCAACAGCCAGGTGAGGTGTCAGAACCAGTTTTTGATTTTGAACAGTTTGTAAATTCTCAACAGCCAGGTGAGGTGTCAGAACCAGTTTTTGATTTTGAACAGTTTGTAAATTCTCAACAGCTAGGTGAGGTGTTAGAACCAGTTTTTGATTTTGAACAGTTTGTAAATTCTCAACAGCCAGGTGAGGTGTCAGAACCATGACCATACCCAATTTTTGAACAGTTTGTAAATTATCAACAGACAGGTGAGGGAGTAGGTACCCGGCCACACCACACGCTTGACCTAACAGACCCCTGCATGGGTCTCACACAAGCTGAAATAGAAACACTTGTAAGAGAGGGTGGTGATGTGGCTGGATACACAGAAGTACCACGAGGTCGATTCAATGGTTTGGAAATCCACTGGCTTATAAATCTAAGGGAAATATCTTCTACAGATCTATCAGACTACACTGTGTTTTTACATGACACGTTTTCTGCAATAGTGGCGTTTTCCAGATTATTAGGTGGAGATGGTAGTTTAATTAACATCACTTTGAGCAGTCCTAGCTTGACATCTGATGTTAATACACTCTTGTCAGCTAGCAATGATTACAGTGTCAATCTCTTCATCAGTAATCTTGAAAAAATGTACAGTTTGATGAGTGTTTAAATTTAAAAGTGTCTATAGCAAGAAGTAAACAAGGAGGCGCTTGACGAAAATTAAGGGATCTAGCCCACGATCAAGCAATTAGTAAGAACAGACTTAATTTGTTCATCCCCTCAAACATTGCTGGGGAAAACAATCTTTGTTTTGCAATCTGCTTAGCACACTTTCTTAACCCTCAGAAACCACACACAGACCTAGAGTCCATAGCGTCAGCATTGCAGGAGTCTGTAGGATACACTGATCAACATATGATATCACTTAATGATATTGCTCAGTTTGAACGTATGTTGAATATTAAAATAGTGGTCTTCTATAGAACGAATACAGGAATGTTGAAGAAATATGCAAACACAGATGTACAGTACCACATCCTAAAACAGTGTTTTTGTACCTCCACGACAATCATTATTTTATGATTAAAAATGTGAAGGGATTCATTGGCACACCATACTTGTGTGAGTATTGTTATCAAGGGTTTACTGCACAGCGAGATCACACCTCCGATACACCTGCGATGTTTGCAACGCTTCTGAATGTCATCTTTACCCCCAAAAAACAAAACACTGCGGTGACTGTTTGAGGTACTGTAGGTCAGACTATTGTTTTCAGATGCATAAAAAGCCACCTCCAGGTCAGAAATTTGCACAGTGCGACGTTACCAAATATTGTGGTAAATGTAATAGACGTTATCATGTCAGCGGCACCAACCCCAGGCCACACAAATGTCCTGCAGATTGTTGTGTTCACTGTAGTGAGGGTTTGGTTAACGACGGTGTGCATCAGTGTTTTATTCAGCCGGTTAAGTTGAAGGAGCCAAATAATCGCTAAATTTTTTTTGATTTCGAAACTCATTATGAAAATAACAGGCATTTTCCGATTTTTGTATACGTGATCACGTTTGAGGGAGAATAATTTTTGGCCGAAGGTTCTGATTGTGTTCAGACGGCCTTGTTATAATAATTACACATGGATTGCACATAATGCATCCGGATTTGATAATTTCATTCTTTTGGAATACTTCACTAAGATGTGGATACCTCCTAAAATTATGTATGATGAGGCATTCAAACAGAGATTTATCGATAGTTACAGTTTTATACCCATGCGTCTAGCCAACACACCTGCTGCTTTTAATCTGGCCAACTCTGTGAAGGGTTATTTCCCACATAACACCGTGTTGAAAATGATTCGTATGTTCTACCATACCCAGCCAAAGAGTTTTATGGATATACGACTATGTCAAACAAAGACAGAACAGAGTTTGATGCGTGGTATAGTACTATCTCTGACCAAGTGTTTGATTTTAAAAAAGAACTAGCAATTTATGGAAAAAATTATGTCGTTCTGCTTAGGGATGTGTGTATGAAGTACCGTGATGAATTCATTCTGTGTACAGGTCTGGACCCATGTAATTACACCACTCTGGAGTCCACCTGCGTGGCTATCTATAAAACACACTACCTCCCAAAAGACACAATAGCACTGACACACAACAGCGCATATATCAATCAGAACAAAACATACTCGAACGTATCAATTGAATGGCTTGAATATATCAGCAAATCACGTTCAGTAGTTGTTCAACACGCGCTAAATCACGGTGAGGTGTCATTCGGCAAGTATTATGTAGATGGTTTTTATATCGATGGCACAAATAAAAAAGCATTAGAGTTTGCAGGGTGTTTTTTTCATGGTTGTGAACGATGTTATAACCCCAATGATTTAAATCCGTTATTGAGGGTACCTTACGGTCTTCTCAAAAGACAGTTTGATGACAAGATTGAAATTTTACAGAATCCATACAATCTTCATATTGAGATTCAGTGGGAATGTAGCTGGACCCATGCTTAACAATCTGATGCTGACGTGATTGCGTTCATGTCCACCTATTAACATCCTGAGAGATTGAAACCCCGCGAAACTTTGTATGGTGGTAGAACGAATTAACTCAAGTTGTATCACAAGGCAGCAGAAGGCGAGGTCATACGGTATGTGGATTTCACAAGTCTCTATCCATTTTGTCAGGCCACAAAGTGTTTCCCGATAGGACACCCCCAAATAATTTTCAAAGATTTTGATAATCTTGAAAATTATTTTGCCTGGTTAAGGCTACGGTACTACCACCTCGAAAGCTGCCCTTACAACTGCCCATGCACGTTTAGAACTCTATGAGCTTATGGATAGGCTGGGTGATAGGCTGCTTTATTGTGACACTGACAGTGTTGTTTTTACAACCAGAGAAGGTGAATATGAACCACCACTAGGTCCATATCTCAGTGATCTTACTGATGAAGTTGGACCCAATGACCATATTTTACCCTCTTTACCAGCACCGGTCCGAGAAGTTATGGTTTTGTCACCGCTACGGGTAAGGTTTGTATGAAAGTGAAAGGCATAATGCTTAACGCTTTAAACTCTGAAGTCTTCACATTAGATTCAATGATTGGACTTGTTAAGCATTATGTGAAGGGGAGGGATGATAGCCGTCATATTCTTGCACACAACGACACTATTGTGCGGAATAAAAAGGATTTGACGTTACACAATAACTCATTTGTAAAGAAATTCAGAGTTGTGTACGACAAGCGTGTACTGCTCCCTGACTTCACCACACTTCCATATGGCTTCTGACAATGCTTTGGTGGGGGTGTACATGACACAGAAGGGTTTGACATTCGACTCCAATGTCCTTTTTCAATGGTTATAGCAGGACCTAGCAACAGTGGTAAAACATTTTTTTGTAAAAATGTTGTTGCAAAATGCCGGAAAGTTGATTTCTAAAAAAATTGACAATATTGTTTTAATTTATTCTGTATGGCAACCTTTGTATGATGATTTGTTGAATATGTATGATAACAATATTAAATTTATTGAAGGAATTCCACAAACTTTGGATGATGATGTTTTGTTTCCTGTCAATAAAACATCTCTTGTAGTAGTTGATGATTTTATGCTGCAAGCATGCAATAACAAGGAGATTGAGAAACTTTTTACAGTCTATGTACATCATAAAAATCTAAATGTTTTTTACATTCTACAGAATTTATTTTTTCAAGGTAAATCCAGCAGAGCTATTGTTCTGAACACAAATTATCTGGTTGTCTTCAGGAATTTGAGAGTCGCAGCCCAGATTGGTATTTTAGCTAAACAGATGTACCCAAATAACTCAAAGTTTTTTTATGGAGAGTTATGAAGATGCTACTGGCACCCCCTACGGTTACCTTTTGATTGATTATAAAGCAAAGACCCCCAAACAGTATCGTCTCAGAATTGCATTACTTTCACAACATCCTGTTGTATACCTCCAGAAAAAAAACAAAAAACGTAACTGATTAGGGGGAAAAAGATGTCTGGGAGACTTTTAAGAAACCACTCTCTTTTAAAGCTGTTATTAAAAGCAACACCCAAAAAAGACGTGTTATTTTACAGGCAGCCACAGACGAGTTCATTTTATGTTTGTGTGAATTAGCTCTTAATGTTCTCCATGGTAATATCCCGCTCACACAGCAGCAACACCAGAAGCTGAAAAGAAAAAGAACTGAAATCAAATTTGTTGCTGATAAGAAAGTCGGAGTCAAAAGAAAGAGACGGTTGATTAACCAACAAGGTGAAAAGTGTTTCCAGGGTATGTTTATCATAATTTAAAAGACACTCAATAAGACAACAATAAGCATGGGTGTTTGTGCTCTGTGATATCAAACGGTCCCCCAGTGACACATCAACCTGTGAAAATATTGTTGCCCCTGCGTAGTTGATTAGCCCCACTGGTGCTCCATCTGCGATATCTGTACCATCAGGATTAGTGATTTTGACCTGCAAAAATAATAAAACATTGTTCAAGTCGATGTAATCCGCCCCATTTCCTGCAATAAAAAAACTCCAAAGGCGATGTGTCTGAAATCACTGATAATGGGGGTACCTCTATATAGGTATTTTTTTCAACTGCAGTTTGTGTCAGAGGCACTGTGAACAGGTCGAGTTCAGATTTAATGCATTCTTCTGACATGTTATGTAGTAAGGCCATGATCTAGAAAATTGTTTTGACAGATTTCTTTGACTTTGCTGTTGTTACACGTTTTGCTGTCTCCTTGTGCTTGCGTTTTGCGACTGAGGTCTTCTTAGGGGTGAGTTTTCTTAAGGATCCATTTTGTACGGGTTAGAATATAGCTTTATTTATTTTTAAAATACACCCTGTTTCATGGGTCTGAAGTGTAACTTAGCACTCACCTTGCCGTAAGTGAAACGTACCTTTTGATTCTGATCGTCTTTTACCTCTATAGTTATATCTGTAATGGTTGTTTTATTGACCGGTACGTAATGTGCCTTATCGTATCTAACACTGAGAATCTTATTATTCTCACCGTCTATATGTACACATCTCAGTAGCAGGACGAGCGCATCACCAACTGATTGATATTCAATGATATCTGTATATATATACAAACTGTAGAAACCCCCGTTTATGTCTGCTTGATGTGGTGCGTACGTCACAGCCGTGATTCCTCGGCCATACTCTTCTTCTTCATTAGCATGATTTGTGGATTCTATAGCGACACCGGGGTTTAACCCTAATATAACAGCAAGCTTCCCATAAAATGTCAGCGACATCATCGGAGGGGGTTTTTAGAAAGACTCTGTTTTTTACATGATCGTAGCCGAGGGTCGTCCCGGGAGGTAAAGTTGTGTTGATTTCTCTAATCAGAAATAGGACATCCTCGTAATAACCTGTCTTTAGTGTGTTACATAGCTTTGATATGGTTTGAGCTCCATTGTTGATGTGAATCTTAATCCCTTCACCAACGGCATAATGTTCAGACTTTTTTTCCCCATCATCTTCCTGTGTGACAATATATGCACCGTCTTCCTCTGGAAATGTGTACCATGATTTGGGGAATTCAAATTCGATCAAACCGACCTCCCATTCACCTTTTAGGCTTATAGTTCTTGCCAGCATGGTTCTATAACTAGAAATAGTATTTTCTGGATAAACGGCTAACGACGCATTACAGGGGAGCGTCAAGTAAAACCCACCCTCAGACATGATTGTTTTTAAATGAATGCGCACACATCTATGTGTGTCTTCATTTTATGGCATCTGCACATCTACCACATCTTTCTCATTCACCCATGTGTTGAATTTTGAAGGCCATCCTAACCACTGGATCAGAACCTTTGTTGACCGGCCTTCTCGCCTCCTGTCCAAAATTTTTTCTATTTTAAATGTTTTGTTTGTACTCACAGATATTTTTTGCAATTCCTCCTCATAAAAAACCCCATCGATAACATCTCCATCATAATCACAGAGTCTGGGGGATCTCACGGGATGCATGTTTTTACAGTGAAAAACTCTTCTGTGTAGTTTTTCTCATATCCTTTTGCAAATGGACCCCTTACTTTAGAGATTCTTACTGTGTCACCAATCTTATACTTAAATATAGGTTTGACTTTGTGTGAACCCATAACCCCATATAGGTTATGTAGCACCACCGATACATTTTCTTTGCAAACATCTATCGGTTTCATCTTGATGCTTCTCTGATAGCTTGCGTTGTATCCATCTGTGAGGTCTTGAAGTATGTTGACATACCGTCTGGAGTTTGTAGCTGTTAAATATCGAAACATTCTGGGCTTATAGCTGCGGTGAAATCGCTCAATAATGCTAGCTTTTAACTCTGTGCCTGTTGCAAAATGTAAGATGTTGTACTTTCTCATTACATTTTGGAAATGTTTGTTAAAAAACTCTTTTCCTTTATCTGTTTGTAATTTCTGAGGTACTCTCCCCTCTTTTAAAATGGATTCAAAAGCTTTAGCCACCTCCACACCACTCTTGTTTTTTAACACACGTGTCCAGGCATATTTACTGAAAATATCTATGCATGTCAACAGAAAATGGTTGTTGTCATTTTCCTTGGCATATGCCGACATATCGACTAGATCTGCCTGGAACTGCATGTCGATACCATAGACAAAAACTCTGTTCCTTTTGTATTTTAGTGGTGCTGTCCTATGTAATGTGTATGCATCCTCGCCGGCTAGCCAGTCTGAAATTTGTTTATCAGTTAAGCGAACGCCTGTTTCCTTTAAAACTGCATCTTTTAAACGCCTTTTACCCCCTAAAGAACCAGGGTTAGAAGGGGTATAGTAAATATTTTTCAGAATCTGTTCAGACATATCATCACCCCCCAGAGTCTACAAAAGAATAACACATCTGCTTTAAGTGAATTGTTTTTTTATCAAACATTGTCAATGTACTGAAGAAACTTTACACACATTACAATTTTTTTCTCAATCATGTAGTCAACCAGTGTTTCAGTAATCTCACAAACATTAGTCTGATCATTTCTTGAAATCAGCACCACACATAGGTCTGTTACATATGTACACAGACATAAAACGTCAGCAATTCTTATACTTTTACCACATTCAGTCATTAGATCCAGTATTTTTCTGATAGTTACAGAAATCGGTTCACAGGCATTAATACACATACGCATGACATCAGTCCACTCATTTGACATTGTTCTTACAATTTCCATTTTGTTTCTTGAGGCTTGTAAAACGTTTGGACATTAACATCGCATCCATTTACTGTTAAGGATACATCAGGATTGTCGTCAATGATCTTGTACGCAAGTTGGTCGTTTCACATCTAATACGCTGCTTGAATATACATTTCGTCAGAACATTAACACACCATCCGTTCCCCATGGCCTTGTTACACTTGTTCAGTGTGTGCACCGCCCTTCCAGCAGTCCACTGTATCATAGACAATCTGTTCACTAGCGACATCCACAACTTTTTCTCTGATCTCGCGAAGCTTCTCCACAATGAAAACCTCGTCATGCAATTCGTACAAAATAGAGTTCACCGAACCCTGGACCCTCTGCAGATTAATCCTTAAACCGAATCGTTTTAGTGCTTGAGCTATGATGTGTTTAAGCTCAGGCTTTACCAGATTACGTGATAACTCGTAAAAGTAAGCATCAAAGAAATAGGCAGGAGTGTCTAAGTTGACTAGGATGATCAACTTCACACCCCAGACAGAGTTCCTTAAGCTTTTTGCTGATTAGGTGTTCCAGCAGGATTACAATAGTTGCCTTTATAATTTTGAACGCATCAGTGCGAATACAGCCGTCTATGTCGTCGAGGCTGGCACAGACCACTGCTCCAGCTACCGCACCGCTAGTGCCGTAAGGTGTCGTAAGAAACGTCAGGTTGTGATACCCCAGCTCCATGCAGAAGTTATCCAACCAGGCGTTGTCGTGGGTTTGTGGGAGGATCTCCAGAGTCGTAGTGTTGTCATCGGGCATTGCAGGCAGGGTTTCGGGGCTGTTGCTGTAGCAGCAGGCTGACGTGGATTCTTGAGACATGGCGGTAAATGAATCTAGCGAATGTACAGATCTGCAGACTTTTTTAATGGCTGTAATATGTGGGTGGAGATAAGAGGTGGTCAGTTGTCTTGGGAACGCCCTGTTCAGAGTGGAACAATTTCATCTTTACAGAACTGTAACGATCATACATATCACACCATCTAAACATTTTATCAATAGATGTAAAAACATAATCATTTATATGAACATCTTTCCACTGAAACAAAAACTTCATGTCATAGTGCATGTAGTGCTCAGCTTCAGGTATAGGCCACACACGCTCACGGGTCTTTGTCTTGTCATTGCAGCAGAAAATATAAACACAGTCATCAGGTAACTTTTTACTGTGATCCGCAACCACTCTAAATCTTGTGTCAGGATCTATGCCATCCCATTCTGCAATGTACAACGGATCGTCACCACAGTCATTCAAATCTCTCCAGACGTAGTTGTAGAATAACCACCAGTCTTTGCCAGGGAAAATCAGACAGGGCTCCCGCTCTGTAAAATTGTCTTCAATATCCATAGCATAGATCTTCACAGTACGCATCACTTTGTCAAACACATATCTTCCGACACGATCACCGGACATTGAGAAATCACCAGTCGTCATATTAATCTCTTCATGAAGAAACTTTGTCAAACTAACGCTTTGTTTTTTCCTTGGTGCAAAAGTCAGTTCCTTTCTCATTTCAACAGGCCCTCTTGTTGGTGAAATACGCATCACTCTTCTACACTGTAAAATCCAATAGTTTACCTTACTTAGATTTAATTAGTTATCTTTACTTAGTTGTTATACTTACTACAGATGGTAGACAACCAAAATGGGTAATGCCGCCGCGCGTAGGGCCGCGGCGTTAACTGCAAATCAGTCGCGTGTTAAAAACATTCGCGAAACTACCGCCAGGTGGCGTAAAGGGACGAGTTGCGAACTGAATGTAATTGTAAAATGAAAGGAAGACGTTACACAACAATAACATTATAATATACATTATAACATCCTTAAAAGTCATTAAAAATAGGATAGTCTTAGGCTACAGTCTACTCATCAAAAAATAAAAAATAAACATTTACATAAAGGCTCTTATGCATGCTATTGTTTTTAAACAGTCATTTTATATATATATATATACTTATACCAAGAATGAACTGAAATGAAAACATTTTAATCCGTATATACGGATTAAAATGTTTTCATTTCGATTCATTCTTGGTTTAAAAATAATAATAATAATAATAATAATCTTCAGGTTCCATTTGCAAAGCGAAATGATAACGGTCCAGCATTTACAAATAATTCTTATTAACTCTGTTATTTTTCTTGATTTTTTAAACTGCTAACACTTTGCATTTTTGAATTATGCCTTTACTGTGTGACCAATAAATGTGAATTGTGACTTTGATCGCGCTGGTGCCTCACGCGCACATATTCATTGGAAACAGCAGTCGTTCACCGAGCCATGCGGCGCGAGCAGCGGGCCACTTTGGCATAATTTTTCTAATTATAATTTTTTTTTTTTTTTTTCGATACTGAAACACGTGTGAAATCCAAAGCCTATTTTACCCTAATGAATAAGAGTTTAGCTTCAAATGGGCAACATGTTTGGATTTGTCCCGAATGAGAGAGATAAGCCCAACATAATGTATCGCTTTATATTATTTTTAATTATTATTATTTTTGATGTTGTTTATAAGCCTATATTATTATATAGCCTGATGCAATTATATTTATCCATTAGAATTATATATTTGTAATTCTTGTTCTGTTCTGATAATTTTTTTAAATTTAAAGGATTTGTTGTAAAGTGAAGGGAACTAATAATGTCCTGTTGGTACATTAGCCTATAGCATTATTAGGCCTGCCGTTATTATTTCTGAATGTAATAAAATGCAACTCTCACAAATGTAAATTTATTTTTTAGCGGGTTTTCGTGTATGTTTTTATCCAGCTTTATTTTTCCATTGCATCTAAAAATGACTTTGTGCATCACATTCACTTCGTGAACAAACAAATATAACTTCAGATCTGCCTCCTGCGTTGCTCATCTGTGGACGATTTCAAAATGTTTGATATAAAGGTTGCTGTCACATTTTATACAGGAATTGTTCATTTAAAAAAAAAAAAAATCAAATGATATTGTTAGTTTTATGCTAACATGCACTCAAGTCTTCGGATACTATACAAGATACAAGTTCATTTAGGCTAGCATGCACTGTGACATTTTACCGTTTCAACTTATAAACTCCTTGAGATTTTAAAGTCAGTTTAATTGAAATTCAAGTTGAATCTCGAAAAGAAAAATTTTTAATTAAATTATTTCTATGAATTAATAAGTTAGCATGACTTTTTCATCATAGCATTTTTTTACGAGCTGTATTCGTTTTCTTAAGCCAAGCACCCACTTTTTTCTTTTTTTAATCTATGAATCGCTCGCATATCTCCTACAACCTACAAATAAGGGCTAATAGAGGTTCTTTCTTTAATTATTTATTTATAATGTTTATTCTTGAAGAAAATAAGTATTTATTCTTTAATAAAATAAGGGATCCAATTATTTGTAATGTACAATAATATAGGCCTATATCTGCCTGCAGTTAAAAAGTTATATTTGTTTTGATTCATCCATTTATGTTACAATTAGCCTATTCTAAAAATAAAAATAAATAATGTCATAAAAAATGCCATCGGTCTGAATAAATTTTACCATTATAGAATTGGGGTAGTAATTTAGGAGGTTAAAATACAGTGAAATTACAGATGGCATGGGATTTTAAAGCATGACAACTGAAGGTCTATGAAACATTTGATGCATTTTTTTTAAACAATGGCACTTAAAGTTTTCAACTAAAATATTACTATTTCAACCATATAGCCTGTGAATAAATAAATAAAATGCATACTTTTCAGTGGAAGAACACTGAGAGTGTAGGTTGCTTCTGGTGTTTGGATTTGTACTTCAATATAATGAGCTCCAAGTTTAAGGATAGCCTACACTAGTTGTATTTTTTTTTTTTTTTTTTTACTCTCTATTTAACAGCATTAACTTACAATGAAATACGTCTTCCTTCAGGCAGACTGAATGTTTTCCTGCCTTGCTAAATGTTGGGTCAGTTTGCGCGAGTCCCGTGCGCTGTGAAGCGGGAGCAGCTTACGGAGGATTCCGCTTGGTCTTAAAGCCTTCCGCAAACGCCTACGTTCACAAATAACAATGATTTTGGCAAAAATAATGATTAATTATCAATTGATAATTTGTTATTATTTTGGTCTAGTGAAAATAATAATATGGGCTGCGGGAAAATAATGAATAAAAAGAGTAGGTCTGCTGTGAGTGCAGGCATGTTTCACCCCAGTAACATGACAACACAGCGTTCCTCACAGCAAAAAAAACAGACCGAATTCAGTTCAGCTGGAGGGGGTTGGGGGGTAGTTCTGTATAGCTTGTGGGGGTCGAGATAAAGGTGTGAATTTCTTGCTTTTTCATATGGACAGTCTTATGAGGGTTTCAAACTTGCAGAACAGGTTTTAGGACAACTTTAAAGAAAGGTTTGATCACTTCAAATGTTGACTACTGTATAGCGCAATAAAGTTTATTAGTTATTATAACTTAATTTCAGAGGAGTTGCCTTAACTAAAAAAAAAAAAAAAAAAAAAAAACTGTTGCATTAGGGCTGGGCGATAGGCATATGGCCTAAAAAAATCCCCGATTTTTTCACAAAAAAATCCGATTTACAATTTAAATCGATTTTTTTTTTGCCTCCCTACTTAAAATCAATATTCAAATGACAAAGAATTGTTCAAAACAAGTTTTAATATAAAAATATATTATTTTTTAATACTAGCCCATCATGCCATCCACTCGGCCTTAAGAGCTGTTCAGATTAAAACTGGCAGCTCCGCAGTGAGTCAGTGTCATGGACGGAGGACAGACCAAGTGTAGGCCTAAATCAGTTTTCTAGTCTATATTTTCATCTCGTTATGCCGCTGGTTTAGGTTATGTATTTTTTTTTCATTTCTTATATCAATTATTTGTAAATATAGCAGACACTGTCTAACCGTGTCTACACCGGACGGCCTTGTTCATATAGGGCGAAACATCTCTCTCACTCGGCAGTACAGTAGGCCTGTGAGTGGAGTGGAGCAGCAACAATTTCCCTCTGCGCTCCGAGCATTTAATAATCACTAAGCTCCTGCGTTCATTGATACCAGAAACACTGCTCCGCCTTCACTCCGTGGCTAAAGTTGAAATGTTATGTTCATAATAGCTTATAAAAATAAAATAAAAATAAATAAATAAATAAAATTACAGGAGAGTTTCAAAGGGGAATAGGCTATTGTGTGCAAACTTTTTGTCCTACCAAACGTCAAACTAATAAAATTGTCAGCATTAAAAGGTATAATTGCTGCTTTCTGCTGTGCAAATTTTGTTTGTGATGAAAATAACAGTTTACATTTTCGTCAGTTATTTTATCTACAGATCGATGCATTTGTTACAGATTTCTGCTCATTCAAAATCAGATAGCTACAGATGAAGTAGCCTACTGTAAGATTACATTTGTTTGAATGCATTATTGCGACAGCGATTACGTGTGAATGTGCTGTATCTTTTTAAATCATGCTTTAACCCGAAAATAATCAGTAAAATAAAGACAAACTCCTTGAGAACTAGCCTGTAACATTAAGATCGACTATTGCCGTCATTATAGTCTTTTGATCGGAGAGATTATATCAAGATATAGCTAAATATGTTTATCATGTGAATTCTTGCTAAATATGCAGTTATATTACGGGCTGTTGGCATGAATTGTATTCGTGATGGAGCGGTGCTGGAGCGAGTGAAAACCACGACGCTCCTGACTTTTAAAAAATCCGCTCCTCTTCAGTCAGAATCACTCCGCTCCGCTCATACTCTGCTCGACAGCGTGTCTCAAAACGCGCGGGGGAGGCTTGAGCCCAATCATTCTCAAAACATAAAATATTTATTTTATTTCAATTTTCGTTTTTTGTGTTTCAGAGGAAAAATCAGTGTTAAGAATCTCTCCATTACGGACCGTTCTGAAGGAAGAATTTATTCAAACGCGTATAAAATTCTTTAAAAACTTTAACAGAGATGTCTAGATGGTATTTAATCAGGTCTGCTTCCCACGTAAGATTTTTCTAGTTACTAGTCGTTCATTTGTCATTATTTCAACTAATCGCAAGTTTATATTAAATTTACTACTATAATCCAGCCTTAATATAGTCCACGCTCAAGAACATGCATTAAGTTCGTCACAAAGCACAGGCAGAAGTAGCCCAATAATTATGAAAAAGGAGACATTTTAATTATTTATTAATAAACAAATGTTATCTTGTCGGCTGCAAGATGAAATTCACAGTGCTGACTCTCTCCACATGGACGCGCCTTTAAACAGAAATACAACCTTCACAGATTACATAATGCTTTCGTTTTGAATTGATTCGTTTAATAGACATTTCAAGCTTTCTGTAGATATATTTCTCATGTATGTGAGACGCCACAATTTTCAGTTATTTCATTATTAGGAAAAAAAATTACGTGATCGAGAGGGCGCCTCCCTGTCATGCATTACTAATTTTTGCACAAACACTTGAATATAAATAATAATTCACATTTTGCATATGCATTACAAAGTAAATAATTTTTTTTACATGCAATTATCCAAAATAAAACCAAACAAGATTTGTAATGAAGATAAAATATGTAGACAAATAAGAATAAATGCTGCGTGCACTCAGCATCATGCAGAGCAAATCTTGCACTGATATTTTACGGAATATTATACAAACCTGCATTTAAATGCGGCTGCAATTTATTTATTTATTTTATTTATTTATTTTTACTTTACTTAAATTATATGAAAGCAAGCAAAGAAGACTCCATTTAAAATCACTGAAGTTGTCAATTAGTAAAGCTCTTTTTTTTTTTTTTTTTTTTTTTACATCGTGTGCACTTTGTTGATAAGTGAGGACGTTTTATTAATCCATCCATTCTTTAGAGTTGCAATGATTTAGTTAAATCGTGCAGGTTTAATTTATTCGTTTTTGTTTTAATTAGGCCTAAATAATGGGAGCGAAATTATACAGTGCCTTACGTTTTTACTAAAATAAAGAAAAATAATTTATAAAAAACACGCAAGCCTAGCTCACAATAGGCTATCACTTTTAATGCTCCGATGCAAAGTAAACCACATTTTCTTTTTAATAATATAACACATAATTCATATTATATAAATAATACTGCACACTTTTTAAATGTGTCTAATCTAAAATATGGTGTAGAGAAAATATAAGCACAGGCTCATAGGCTTGACATTTATCCTGCTTGAATTTGTTCTAAGAAACGCACATATCTTCATAAGGAATAAACTTTCATCTGTGAATATTAAATATTTTTTCTTTCATTTTCCCCGACTGCAATCAAATATAACACTTCGGTGAGGCAAAGCTGACGTCTATTTGCGAAAATGTGCTTTGATGCGCTTGTTTGAAAACCTGTGATTAAAGCGCCACACTCAGCGGTCAAAAGCTGCAAATGCACTTTGCAGACGCCGCGGCGGCGGTACGAGCGGCGGTAGAAACGACGTTTTGGATGTCCACCTACTGTAGGTTTTATTAAGTTTCAGCTACTTTCAAGGCAAATAAAACAATTTACTTACTGTTTTGAGTGACACTTACTTAAAATATTCAAGTAACCACAAAGGAACCAATGACATTAATAAACCAGTGAGAGGCAGCAGTGCACTAAATGTTGCTAATTGCCTTTTTTTTTTTTTTTTTATTCTCTGTTAATGCAGTAGTGCATCATGAAATCAGAGTTATTTGATTTCAAAGAGAAATAATAAATAGGTTGCTTTTATAAAATGATCTATTTTTTAATTAAAGCATTTTTCTGTGTGCGTTTAATAATGACATTTTTGAGATTTTATTTTTCATAAATACCTTGATATGCTTTTTATATAATCCTTAAATGGTGTGTGGTAATATGCTGAAGTCACACATAGACTTAAACGTTCATCACGTGAATCACAACAATGGTAACAATTAAGTTTAATTTATTTTCATTAATTGTAACAATAGCCATTTTATTTTGCTCTTTTTTGTTGTGCTAACTACTGACACAAGACAGCAAATAAAATTGGCAAATAAAAAAAACAAACAACTGTAAAAAAAAGCAACTGCATAATTTAATTCTGCGCAATGCATTCTGGGAGTCAGTGAGTAGCTATACTAAGTCGTGAGTAAACTAAATGAAAGGATCAAGTACCCCCTACAGTTCTTTTTTAGTTACTAGAACTCTGTGTGTAAGTTAACTATACTAACTAAGCATTTGTCAGTACAACATACTATTCCTATTTCACTTTACTTAGTTTTTTCAAGGCAATCAGTTTGCATACTTTTTTTAAGTAAGCCCAACTTATTAGATTTTACAGTGTAGTGGTTTTAAGAGTTTTTGGAGCAGTGGCAGCCATTGTAACAGGATAGTTCAGAATGTCTTCTCTGTTTAAATTACTATTTCCTTAACCCCTATTTAAAACATAGTTTCAGGATGTAGGCACGGTCTTTAGGTGTGAACAATGGGTCAGGAAGGAACTTCACAGAAACCCCCACAGCTCTGGTTACAGATACAACCATCATATATCCAGTAATAAATGCAACACAAGTCAAATCTGAGATCTGTTTGATCTTTTGATTTACACACACCTCTGTCATGTCAATCAAGGGTGACAGCACCCAGTGACATGGCAACCACTGTGACAGACAGGCCATATAGCGATAAATCAACTCATAAATCTGACCATGTACACATTGGACATATGACAACCTGTCAGTCAACGCTGACTGGACCCTCCATAACAGGCCATAAATCAGGGCCATAAATCAGGGTCATAAATCAGGGTCATAAATCAAAGTGACACTTAGGATATGATAATACTACTCACCATCATCCCTACCAAACTTATAGCCAAACTGAATGGTACAGCAACTGCTCTTCTTCTGACCACAAAGCACTTCAGCAAGTGGTGAGAACTGCACAGCTCATCATTGGACATAAACTCCCAGCCCTACAGGACATCTATCAGACTCACTGCATGAGAAAGGCTCGCAGCATCATCAAGGACCACACTCACCCTACTCATCACCTGTTTGCCACACTGCCATCAGGCAGACGCTCACGATCCATCCGATCACGGACAACCAGACTGAAGAACAGCTTCTATCTTCAAGCCATCAGACTGCTTAACAACCACCTATCCTTCATCTAAAACCGGAAGACATGCTGCTCTTATGTTTACTTTTACTGTGCTTGCACTGTCACTTTTTAATATTCCTTCATGTAGCTCAATGACATTTTGGACATTGCTCTACTCAGGAATACCATCGGAATGTGTGCTGCTCTTAAGTTTATTTATTGCATCTGTACTGCCACTTTAATTTTCCTTCATGTAGCTCTGCGTCACTCTACAATGACATTTTAGACACTGCTCTACCAAATAATCATATTAGTACCTCAGGACTACTTATGAATACTTCTAACTCTTAACACTGTCTACCTTTATTGTATCTGTTACTGCCACTGAATTGTATATAATTCTCTGTCCATGTCTTTTCTGCCTATGGGCAATGAAGTCACTCAAAAATCTCAGTGCTCTACACGTACGTCTATGTCTTTTATGTCTTGTTATTGTCACTGTATGTCTGAGCCTCGTCACAAGCATTTCAATGCCCAGTTTTCCCGAGTGTTAACTATGTAAATGACAAATAAATGCCTCTTGACCTCTTGAACAAGATGCTCGGAACAAAGTCGGTGCACCGTAAAACACGGAAGTGGTACATAACAATTTTCCAGCACTTCCTGGACATTGCAGTGACCAACTGCTTAATTTTACACAAAGCATTGTGTGCCATCCACCATGACAAGCACATGACACGGCAAAACTTTCAGGAGCAGCTAGCTGCTCAGCTTACAGGTGTCCCCCTGGATGGCAGCCCGAGAGAGATGCGATCATCTGCCTGTTCTTGTGAGTGACACTCAAGACCTTTCATAGAGTTGCATACGTTGCAAAAGGAGCACCCAGTGGAAGTGCCAGGAATGTGATGTGGGACTATGCTTGCAGTTAGACAGGAACTGCTTCAGAGAGCACCACATTTAAATGACTGTATTGAAGGATCCAAAAATGCCTGGAGAACTGGGGTAAAACAAATGGCTCCTGAGTGGAAACTGTGCAATCTAGTGTCCCAAAAAGACTTGTATATATGTATTATAGTTCCTTTTTCAATAATGAGGCATTAGATTCTTCCGTTCATGAGTTTTCAGATTTATTTTAATAAAAAGCAGTAAAATTTCTTCACTTTTTTTTGTCTAATTAAATTATATTTACTAAAACACCACACACAATAATGTACAATTACTGTAATTTTGTGAAAGCCAATCATTTTCTGGAAAAAATGACACCCTGCACCTGAAGTTACCACATTGTGTTATAATTTTATACTTAAAAAAACAAAATGAGTGAAAACGGCCTATTTTAGCTTTAGGTTCTAAAGGGTTAAAGTTCATGGTATATATACTGAATTCCTTCTCAGCTCTTCCCAGACCTTGCTGTTGATTTAACTGGGTTATACGGTTTAAGAATAAAGCAGAACATTTTGATCAAAGTCCCTTTGTGTCCACAGTACATTGTGTGCAAAAGCTTGAACGTTCATGCCAAATCCTGTCAACGTGCTATCATAATAACACAGTATTCCAAAGGACCAAGTCACTACTTTATGTCAGGGGCCACAAACATTATGAAGCTAATCATTAATGATGGAACACAGTATTCCAAAGGAACAGAAGTCACTACTTTAGTTGAGGGGCCACAAACATGATGAAGTCATGAGAAGCTAATGCTTAGTTAATGATGGCTACTGTATTTGGATGTTAACAGAATTCACATACTATGTGCTGTGATTGGCCAATCTTGGGGTCTTCTCACCACTTTATTTAAGGGGCCACACACATGATGAAGTCATGAGAAACTAATACTTAGTTAATGATGACTACTGTTTTTGGATATTAACAGAATGCACGTGATATGTGCTGTGATTGGCCAATGTTGGGGTCTGGTCACCACTTTAGTTGAGGGGCCACAAACATAATGAAGTCATGACAAACTAATGCTTAGTTAATGATGGCTACTGTATTTGGATGTTAACAGAATGCACGTGACATGTGCTGTGATTGGCCAATGTTGGGGTCTGGTCACCACTTTAGCTGAGGGGCCACACACATGATGAAGTCATGAGAAACTAATGCTTAGTTAATGATGACTACTGTATTTGGATGTTAACAGAATGCATCTGATATGTGCTGTGATTGGCCAATGTTAAGGTCTGTCTATTTACCTACTATGAAGAAGAAATGAACATGCTTGATAACTCATATCATATTTAATGTAAAACATTAGTTCTCACATTAACTGATATACTGTTCTAGCCTGTATGCATGCATGAGGTAATGTGGATTTTTTTTTTTTTTATATTCCTTTAATAATTAAAAAAAGTCTTGCATGCATGAAATAATGCTTTTTTGAATCATGTACCATAAGCATAGCTTTATCTACAATGTATAGTAAAGACCTTGTTTTTTGTGAACAAAGAAAACATCATGATCATGTGTAATAAATCATAAATCATGATGATGTACTCAGCTTACTTAATGTCTTAAATTGTTGTTCATCCATGAAGTCACGAATGAAAGATTATGAGCTCATGTTAGTTTCTGATAATTCATGAGATATTAATGCATGAAGTAATGCATAATTCACACATTAATTTATGCATTCATTCATGGTAATTTGTGTACCCTTACCGTAAAGTGTTACCGTAGCGGTTTAGCAGGATCATGATTTTGCATACCTGACACAATATATTCTAATATTTATGATTAAAGGGGTCATATGATGCGATTTAAATTTTTCCTTTCTCTTTGGAGTGTTACAAGCCCTTGGTGCATAAAGAAGATCTGATGTATGTAGCACGAGTATGTAGTTACAGCGATGTTGTTTTTAAAATATCAAATCAGGTAATTTTTGAGGATTAGTGTTCAATTACCGTTATTTTAAAAACTTAACTTTCAGGCTAACGTTAAGTTGTATAAACACGGGTTGCGGTTGCCTTTTTATGTTACATATTGTTCTTTTTTTTCTGATCTCATGTTAACTAATGTCATATTGATGACTTTCAGATAGTACAGAGACAGGCTGGTGACAAGTGACTTTCAGCTCGCACGGCACCAGAGCCATGGGTCAATTAACTATTAGCAGCAGTAATTAGCATGTTAAGTAAATGTAAAATGAAGCTTATTGTTTACAATTCTTACAATTACATATAGTAATATAATTATGTATTATAGATATTATATATCTAATGTATAATTCTTACAATACTTATTCATATACACAATATATTCAGGTTTAAAACAACTTAAGAATACTCATATATAAACATGTACACTGCCATTCAGTAATGATGCTGAAAATTCAGCTTGGCATCACAGGAGTAAATTACATTTTAAAATAGAAAACAGTTATTTTAAATTGTAATTATATATTACAAAATTACTTTTTCTTTGTATTTTTATTCAAATAAATGTAATTAACTATTTATAGCAATTCATGAATAATTTTATTATAAATTGAATAGCATGCCAAGCATTTTGTATGTGTCCTTTCTTTCATGTTGTCCTTGCATAGTCTCCACCATGGTTTGCTGTGCTGCATGGGGATGCCCCACTCGGTCAGAGAAATGTGTGCAGATGTATGGCTTCCCTGCTGACATGGAGAGGAGAAAAAAATGGTTGGCTCAAGTCAGCAGGAGCAATCTAAATATAAATAAAAATTACAACAACAAAAAAATTTGTGAGGTAATTATACTTAAATTTATTTGTACTTTTTTACATGGAAAATTATTTACTAGAAATAAGGAACAAGCAAAGTCTTGCAAAACCCAGGGAGCTGAGACTCATGGTGAGACATTGCAGGGAGTCATCAGTGTTACCTTTGACTGTGAATTTAAACCACCATGTGATATGTACCGTATGTGGGTAGACAAAAAAAAAAAAAAAAAAAAAACAAGTTGTGTGTGGAAACTAAACTCAAGTCACTCTGCAGGCACATTTTGAGGCAAACCAATTTGTCATGACCAAAAAATTCAAGAGTAGGCTGAGACCAGATGCTATTTCCACAATCTTTGTGCATCGTCCTGTGGTCAAAAAGAGGAGGGTCCCTGCTCCACGATGCACCCCTAGACCTGTAAACATACAGCAAATCGCTGCTGATCACAGCTATAGTATTACAGGTGATACATATATAATAAGTACAAACTCGTACTAGTTGAAGTAATATTTCTAATTTTGAAGTGATGTGAAATTTTCAATATTTAAAATTAGCAATGCCATGTATTCTGCCTCTATCAGTTTCAAAGGTTGAGGAAAAAAAGAATGAGGACACTCAGAGAAGGGAAAGTCACAGTGAAGAAATAGAGGACATGGCTAGGGAGGAGAGACAGGGACAGGTGACACTACCCAGTCAGTCAGCAGCCAGTCAGCATTCCAGTGAACCATCAGCCAGTTACCTGGGTCTATTAAAAGAGACAAGAAAAAATATAAAAAAATGCAAAGGCAGCACTAAGAAAAATAAAGAATGAAAATGCAGCTCTCAAAAAAAAAAAAAAAATTAAAATTAGGGACAACATTTTAAAGAAATTTTTGTCAAAAGACCAAATTATGGCATTAGGAAAATGAACCACAAAAGGTATGAAATGGAGCACTGAAACAATTAAGGAGGCATTAAAAATTCGCTTTGCAGCCAGTCCAATTGGTTACAAGACCCTACAGGAATTGCAGATTCCCTTGCCAGTGATCAGAACCCTGCAAAGAAGGAAGGAATGTATCAAATTTGAGCCTGGTGTATTGCTGGCTTATTTGAAACATACCTTTTGTTTTCATTCTCACCATGGGGTCCCCTCAGCACTCCTGACCTGCATCATCACTGATGCTCCATCACAGAACAGTCCTGTGGCACCACTAATCCTCCACCTACCAGCACCCACAGTATGTTACAGTATGTTACTTTTATACACTAACAAGTTTAAGTAAATAATACAGTAGTATTATATAGACAGGTTATATAACATAGACAGGTAATAGTCAATGAATCACAATGCCTAAAAACACCCCACCCATGTTTTTGCAAACTCAATTCACTCTAAATTTATATCAATAGGGTGCATTCTATTATTAATTTAATTATTTAATACATGTAATAAGGAACAAACTTTATAACCCCATTTTTACCACTTCCACTCACCGTTGTCACACGCGGTATATTGAACTAATATGTAACGTTAGCTAATTTTCCCCACCCTGCAAAAAAATTTGTTTAGACTGCTTTTCTCTAATTCCAAACACAATGGATGAAACTGAATTAAGAGAACAGATTTTACAATTAATAGGGTGTTAGTTACTAACTTTATTCAGCTCCAGTCCTAGCCTAATCTGTTAGTTATCCGATAACATCCCTTAAATCTACTAATTTAATGAGTAATAATCTACTAGAAGGTTTTAATTTACAATTTATTGTTATTTAGATGTACTGAGAATATACAATCTTATTATTAAAATGTCTTACCTTTTAAAAGTGCGTCGCAAACGGTTTGTTATGCTGCATCTCTACGGCGTGGCATCGGTTTGCTGCTACTTCCGGGAACTATTGAGAGACTCCACAAGCCGCCATTGCTGTAAGTAAAAATTATTATAATTTTTTTAAGAATTATTAGTAATTAATGTTGTGAGAGTATGTGGAAGTGTATTTTTTTTTGTGTAGATTTTTGTGTTTTTTTACCTATATAGAACTCTATAAATAATAGAGATATGCATATGTATTTACATAATACTTGAGAAGGCAATTACGGAAATGAATTACAGAACACAGAATTACAGAACACAGGTAATGATTCATATGTTAGCTGTTTAAGCTGGAGATGGCATGGGGGAAAAAACTGTTTTTATCTCTAGATGTTCTAGTGCCCAGAGATCTTTAGCATCTGCCTGAGGGGAGAAGTGCAAACAGGTTGTGTCCGGGGTGAGAGGGGTCTTTGATGATGTTACCTGCCCGTTTTTTCACTCTGGAGTTGTACAAGTCCTGAATACTGGGCAGGTGCACACCAATGATCCTTTCTGCGGTCCTAACAGTCCGTTCCAGTCTTCTTAAATCTGATTTGCTGGCTGACCCAAACCAGACAGTTATAGAAGAGCACAGAACAGACTCAGTAATAGCTAAGTAAAACTGTGTCATCTGTGCCTGTGGCAGGTTGAACTTTTTTTTTCAGCTGACGAAGGAAATACAACCTCTGCTGGGCCTTTTTCAAAATGGAGTCAATTTGAATGTCCCACTTCAGGTCCTGAGAGATGGTGGTGCCCAGGAACCTGAATGACTCCACTGCAAACACAGTGCTGTCCATGAAGGTGAGTGGGGGGAGAGCTCTCCTGAAGCTGGCTTTCTCCTGAAGTCCATGATCATCTCCACAGTTTTGAGCGTGTTGAGCTCCAGGTTGTTGTGACTGCATCAGACAGCCAGCTGCTCAACCCCTTGTCTGTAAGCAGACTCGTCACCGTCCTGAATGAGGCCGATGACTATGGTGTCATCTGCAAACTTTAGGAGCTTGACAGAAGGATCTTTAGAGGTGCAGTCATTTGTGTAGAGGGAGAAGAGCAGTGGGGAGAGAACACAGCCCTGAGGAGCTCCAGTGCTGATGGTGCGGGTGTTGGATGTGATTTTTCCCAGCCTCACTAGCTGCTGCCTGTCTGTCAGGAAGCTGGTGATCCACTAACAGATGGAGGTGGGTACAGAGATCTGTGTGAGTTTATTCTGAAAGGTGTCTGGGATGGTGGTGTTGAAAGCGGAGCTGAAGTCCACAAACAAGATCCTTGCATAAGTCCCTGGCAGTGTTGGGCAGTAACGCGTTACTATAATGCAGTTACTTTTGACAGTAACTAATACTGTAACGCATTAATTTTTAAATAAATTAACTCTGTTACCATTCCCATATGGTGCATTGTCCGTTACTTTTTTAAAATAATTAATTTTGGCTGAAGTGTAGCCTACAGCCTAAACTGTTTACAGTGTAGGATTGGTGGATGCCAACCACTGTTTTATTATTTATTTATTTATTTATGTTTTAATAGTTTTATTGAAGAAAACTAATTTAATATAGGAAATGAATTAATATATTTTTATGTATGTAAAATCTTGCCATTACAAAAAAAGGTTAACAATAAATTCCAGATCTTTATTGCTTTTGTTTTAATTATACAAAATAACATCCTTTAATTAATATTAATTAAATTAAATATAAATTCTGCTAGTTCCACCCAGAACCTGTTTATGACTTTACAGTCAAAAAATAAGTGTCACCATCTCTTTCTCACTATTACACAAGCATCATACATCAACAATATCAGTGTATCTAGATATTAAGGATTTAACATGATAAATGGTATGCAGAATTCTGAAGTGTATTTCTTTTATTTTATTAATAATACAGTATGTAAATGGATTTAACAAAGCCCTTCTCCAGTCAATATTCTCAATTATAGAGTTCCAATATATATATATATATATATATATATTATTTTGTCTTTGGAAAATACTACAAATATGCATCTTTTTTCCTCAAGTTAGTTCAATACCTTCTGAAATTAATTTTGGGTTTGTCACAAAGAATCATAGCAAATGTGACTTTTGACGAGCTGAATAATTGTTACAGGTATAGCTTTAATAACTCAATTAAATTCCCTAAACTATTCCATAAACAGGGCTAATTGTTAATAGACATGAATTGGTCATAAGTTAAAAGAATCCCAGAATTGTCAAACATTTTTATAAAATGATTAATGTCTCTGTTAAACCAATATGTTAAAAATACAGATCTATTTGAAGCAGTTCTATTGCCATTATTCAAAATGAAGGAGGTGTAAGGAGAGAAATTTTGAGAGTAACAAATTTTCCAAGTGAGAAGAGCTTGCTGATGAAATTCAGATAATTTGAGGGGGATTTTAGAAATATTATAATCACGTTATCAGAAATTTCAAGCCACCTATTTGATTAAAGAGGTTATGAGGAATATGGTTCCATGATTCCATTAGGGTTGATCAAACATCTCTTATGCCAATTAATCTTAAAGGTCTTATTTACGTCCTCAAAATAAAGCATTTCCAGACCCCCTTTCAGCTTCCTTATTAGTGAGAACCCATTACCTCTTTTCTTTTAGTTGTTTCCTCTTTTGGAAGGCCAAAAAAAGTAGTTTCTCTTTCACAACGAAACACACAGTGCCACCACAACATGGCAGCGGCGGCAACAATGAAAATCAAAGATACGCCTTCTTTCTTTGCGATAACATTTGGGTGGCAATATGCAAAACTTCCCACATCATGACGTAGACATGTGGGGGCATGTTAGAATGAGCCATTTTAGGTAGGAGTGGTGACTCTTATCTTTTATAAAGAATATCTCTTTGGATTTGAGACTTTAGTCTTTGCAACTTTACAGATCTTCTTTATGCACCAAGAGCTTGTAACACTCCAAAGAGAAAGGAAAAATTGAAATTGCATTATATGACCCCTTTAATCTAGAGGGAAAACTTGTGTCTTTCAAGAACATTTATTACAAATAATTCCTAGTTATTTGACAGGATTTTACTGGAATGTTCATTATATATTTATCATTTATACTATATAAGTGAGGTTTTCACACGAGAAGCCCTTGAAAAAAAAAAAGATTGAAGGAAATAGCATTAAGAATAAAAGATACGCTTTTAAGAAATAAAGCTGTGTCATCTGTCAATTGGGATATCTTAACCCTCTGAGGTCTAGGGGTTTTTGGGGGCCACGGGAGAAGTTTTGAACAGCCCTGACAATTTTTGTGCTTTTTTCAGTGGCTTAGAATTATATATATACATGGAGCAGTAGAAACACTGTATTCATTTTTGGGCTACAATCATGAAAATAGATGAATAGTGTACATGATTGTGTTTTTTGAGAAAAACAACGTTTATGCGTTGTTAGTTAAAAACTACAATTTTGAAGTCACTGAATTAAGGTCATAAAACATATACAGAACATTTGTTCACAAGACTGTCAAACCTGGAGCAGGTAGCCTAGATTTTTTGCTTCAAAATGATGTGAAAATCATCGTATTTACTCATTCACAGAAAACAATAGACTGATTTAAATTTTCTAAGAAACTTTTTGTTTCAAAAGGGCATATGCGAGTAGGCGTCAACTATCATGAATATTTGTGTGGTTCACACTTGAGAAGACAAAGCCCCGCATAATGAGCTGCATAATGAGCCTTTCAGCCAAGTATGTGACTGAGAGGGAAGAGTTACAAGAAAGAATGTGAGGACAAAATAAATGTATATTATTAATGTTTGTAGTTTATTTAGAATATATTTAATTATTCCACAAAATAATTTGAGATTCATTACATTTACATTTACATTTAGTCATTTAGCAGACGCTTTTATCCAAAGCGACTTACAAATGAGGACAATGGAAGCAATCAAAAAGAACAAAAGAGCAATGATATATAAGTGCTATAACAAGTCTCAGTTAGCCTAAATGCAGTGTACGTAGCAAGGGCTTTTAAATAATATAATAAATGAAAAGAAAACAGATAGAATAGAAAAAGAATAGAGCAAGCTAGTGTTAGAGGTCTTTTTTTATAATTGTATAATAAATGAAAAGAAAATAGATAGAATACAAAAAGATTAGAAAGGTAGTTAGATTTTTTTTTTTTTTTTATTAGAATTAGAATAGTGAGTGCAAAAGTTAGAGGGGGTCAAATAAATATGGAAGAGATGTGTTTTAAGCCGATTCTTGAAGATGGCTAAGGGCTCAGCTGCTGGGATTGAGTTGTCATTCCATCAGGAGGGAACATTTAATTTAAAAGTCCGTAAAAGTGACTTTGTGCTTTTTTGGGATGGCACAATCAAGCAATGTTCATTTGCAGAACGCAAGCTTCTAGAGGGCACATAAGTCTGAAGTAATGAATTTAGGTAAAGGGGTGCAGAGCCAGTGGTGGTTTTGTATGCAAACATCAACGCCTTGAATTTTATGCGAGCAGCTAAAATTCATGAGATTCACTTGCAAGAGCAGTTAAACAGTTTATTAGTTACAATCAAAGTTGACATTCAAAGCTGATTTTTTCTCCAGTCACACGATCCTTCAGAAATCCTTCTAATATTCTGATTTGCTACTCAAAAAAAAATAATAAAAAAATAATAAAAAATATTGTTATTATTATTATTATTAATGTTGAAAAGAGCTGAGAATATATATATTTTTTTTGATAAATTGAAAGAACAGCATTGTTTGTATCATTTATCGTATTAATTGTTTTTATTTATCATCACACGTGTGCTAAATAAAAGTTTTAATTCCTATATATACTGACTCCAAGCTTTTGAATGGTATAGTGTATATTGTTACACTTGGAGTAAAACTGGAGTAATGATGCTAAAAAAATTAACTTTGATCACATAAAATAAATTAAATTTTAAAATATATTCAAATAGAAAGCAGTTATTTTAAATATAAAAAATATTTCACAATATTACTGCTTTGGCAAACTGGTATTGACTGGTATTTTGTAATGTTGAAATTTATAAATGAACATAACTAGCATTTCCAAAGTGTATATTGTTTATGTGCTCTCAAATAAACTAAATGATAAACTGCATTATTAACATTATTGTGATGGTCAGTAGTACAGTAGAACATTTAGATGATGTGAATGAAACTTCATAATGTTTCACTTGATTATACATTTAGTCAGGAATTATAGTTTGGAAAAAGTCTAACTAGTAAAATGTGTACAAGTTATATGAAAACTAATACAAGTACAAACCCGATTCCAAAAAAGTTGGGACACTTTACAAATTGTGAGTAAAAAAGGAATGAAATAATTTACAAATCTCATAAACTTATATTTTATTCACAATAGAATATAGATAGCATATCAAATGTTGAAAGTGCGACATTTTGAAATGTCATGCCAAATATTGGCTCATTTTGGAATTCATGAGAGCTACGCATTCCAAAAAAGTTGGGACAGGTAGCAATAAGAGGCCAGAAAAGTTAAATGTACATATAAGGAACAGCTAGAGGACCAATTTGCAACTTATTAGGTCAATTGGCAACATGATTGGGTATAAAAAGAGACTCTCAGAGTGGCAGTGTCTCTCAGAAGTCAAGATGGGCAGAGGATCACCAATTCCCCCAATGTTGCGGCGAAAAATAGTGGAGCAACATCAGAAGGGAGCTTCTCAGAGAAAAATTGCAAAGAGTTTGAAGTTATCATCATCTACAGTGCATAATATCATCCAAAGATTCAGAGAATCTGGAACAATCTCTGTGCGTAAGGGTCAAGGCCGGAAAACAATACTGGATGCCTATAATCTCCGGGCCCTTAGACGGCACTGCATCACATACAGGAATGCTACTGTAATGGAAATCACAAGATGGGCTCAGGAAAACTTCCAGAAAACATTTTCGGTGAACACAATCCACCGTGCCATTTGCCGTTGCCGGCTAAAACTCTATAGTTAAAAAAAGAAGCCATATCTAAACATGATCCAGAAGCGCAGGCGTTTTCTCTGGGCCAAGTCTCATTTAAAATGTAAAATGGACTGTGGCAACAGACGAATCAAAATTTGAAGTTCTTTTTGGAAAACTGGGATGCCATGTCATCCGGACTAAAGAGGACAAGGACAACCCAAGTTGTTATCAGCGCTCAGTTCAGAAGCCTGCATCTCTGATGGTATGGGGTTGCATGAGTGCATGTGGCGTGGGCAGCTTACACATCTGGAAAGGCACCATCAATGCTGAAAGGTATATCCAAGTTCTAGAATAACATATGCTCCCATCCAGACATTGTATCTTTCGTGGGAGGCTTTGAAATTTTGAAAGGTGACATTGATGGTGCACATACTGCATCATTTACAACATCATGGCTGCGTAGAAGAAGGATCTGGGTACTGAAATGGCCAGCCTGAAGTCCAGATCTTTCACCCATAGAAAACATTTGGCGCATCATAAAGAGGAAGATGCGACAAAGGAGACCTAAGACAGTTGGGGAAGTCGTGGCCTAATGGTTAGAAAGTCGGACTCACAATCCAAGGGTTGTCAGTTCGAGTCTCGGGCCGGCAGGAATTGTAGTTGGGGGCAGTGAATGTACAGCACTCTCTCCACCTTCAGTACCACGACTGAGGTGCCCTTGAGCAAGGCACCGAACCCCCAGCTGCTCCCCGGGCACCGCAGCATAAATGGCTGCCCACTGCTCCGGGTGTGTGTTCATGGTGTGTGTGTGTTTACTGCTGTGTGTGTGCACTTTGGATGGGTTAAAAGCAGAGCACGAATTCCAAGTATGGGTCCCCATACTTGGCTGTATGTCACGTCACTTTCACTTTCACTTTTTTTTTTTTGAGCAACTAGAAGCCTGTATTAGACAAGAATGGGACAACATTCCTATTCCTAAACTTGAGCAACTTGTCTCTTCAGTTCCCAGACGTTTGCAGACTGTTATAAAAAGAAGAGGGAATGCCACACAGTGGTAAACATGGCCTTGTCCCAACTTTTTTGAGATGTGTTGATGCCATGAAATTTTAAAATCAACTTATTTTTCCCTTAAAATGATAAATTTTCTCAGTTTAAACATTTGAGATGTCATCTATGTTGTATTCTGAATAAAATATTGAAATTTGAAACTTCCACATCATTGCATTCTGTTTTTATTCACAATTTGTACAGTGTCCTAACTTTTTTGGAATCGGGTTTGTAGATTAGTATATTATTATATTAATCAATTTAATATAACGTGCGACTAGAAAAATCTTTAATCAGGGCAGGCCTACTTAGCACAAGGAAAGCGCTCCATTTTTTAAATAAAATTCTACAATGTCATTACGAAAAGCGCGACAGCTGAAAATCACGTCTTGCACAAGTTATGGATGTATAAGGAGTCAAATGTTTATTTTTTATTTTTTTTGTTTGTTTTGTTTCTTTTTTATTATCATCTTAATTGTTTAATACCATAGGCTACAGCATGTGTATATAATTGATTCCAGGAAAAAAAAATCTGTGGGGGTGCTATGGGGGTGAAAAGACCTCCTAGGTAGTCCGCCACCAGCCTGATTTAGATAATAGTCAATGTAATCAGCGACATTCATCCCTTGGTGTTGTAATAAGCCATTTTTTAAAACCAAGATTTTTTCACGGGCCTAAAGTGCAGTTTTACAATGACATTCCCATATGAAAATGGTATTTCGCGGTTTCGGTCGTCCTTTAATTCTATGGTGATGTCCATGATATGCGACTTGTTGACTGATGCATAATGGGGCTTGTCGTATCTAACACTGACAGTATCATTCTTTTCACCGGTTATATGTACACATCTTAAAAGGGGTACGTATGTATGAATCACCCACTGATTGGTATTCAACAATTTCGATATAAACGTACATTGTATATAAGCCCCTGTTGATATCGTCTTGATGAGGGGCGTTCGTAATAATGTTCTTTATAAATTTGGCATTTTCATGGTAGGCCATGGTAGGTCTCCTAAAGGCTTGTCATATTTCGTGCCTAAAATAGCGGCGAGTTTCTCGTAGAAGCTTCCCCAAATGTTAGGTTTTGCAACCATTTGGACTTTGTTTATTAATTGATCGTAAGCCAATACTGCCGCTGGCGCGATAACTTCATCGCATGGACCACAGCGCGAACATTCTCATAGTTCCCACCATTTATGTGGAACTTCCTCAATACGTAAAGCCCTGGTAACTCTTTAAACACTGCTTCACCAGGTTTATTTGCATGTTTCTGGGGCAGGGCTGGAGCAGTGTGTAGGCTGAAAAACCCATCGTCGTCTTTAAAGGTGTACCAGCTTCTAGGATTTTCAATCCATGATATACCTTTACTCAAATTATCTCTTTCAGTAAAGGCTTGTACATTTTAAGGTTTTTGTAAGTCCACCAAAGCTTTTTTTTGTCGATATAGCTATTACATTTCAAAGGCCATCCTAACCATTTCACTAAAACTAGCGTAGATCGTCCCTGTTTTTTTCTCCCCTAAAATCTTTTCCACCTTAAAAGCTTTTATAATTTCTTATATTTTAGTGTTCTCATTTATTAGTGACAAGATTAATGAGAGATATAATTTCTTATATTTTAGTGTTCTCATTTATTTTTGGTGTAATTCTGTTCATAACCCTTGGCAAACGGTCCTCGACAGATGGGG
Organism: Cyprinus carpio; assembly: GCF_018340385.1. NCBI lineage: Eukaryota > Metazoa > Chordata > Actinopteri > Cypriniformes > Cyprinidae > Cyprinus > Cyprinus carpio. The sequence continues at coordinate 9,573,334 of NC_056595.1, read as the reverse complement.
GTTGGGTTTGGGGCAGGTCAGAGGCAAGTTAAATACACATTATACATAATTATTAATAAGAATTATTGTTATAATAATGAGAGATTTTTTATTTATCTTTATTATAATTTTTTTTATATTACATAAAAGGAAACACTGTGGTGCATGTGGAACGTAACAAAAAATTTCATGTACTTGAAGTACTGATACTGAAATCAGTGCGACATACTTTGCAAAAAGTGTGGGAATTGTCGATGCTGCTTCGTGATAAGAAATTAAATTCCTCTGACCAGCTGTTGTTATATTTGCAGCTATATTTTTTTTTTCGCCGTAGCATCACCTGAGATTTCTAATGCCATTTTTAGTGACGCTTGATTCAAATCCCCCCGTCTACCTGTGCAGATATCAACTGCGCAACAGAGCTGTAGGTTGCCAGGTTGAGGTCACAAATGGGTTAAAAATTGTATGATGTATCTATTGTGTGAGTAGGATGCGTTTCATACAAGATCTGGCAACTGGACAACCTTGGAATAATGTATTGATGTGATTATTCATATAACGAGGTAGGGCCATACAAAATTTGGGAGTTTCCCGGGAGAAATAACAAAACGGGAGGGGGGTGGGAGATGGGTGTGAAATACGGGAGACTCCCGTGAAATACGGGAGTGTTGACAGGTATGTTGGAACTGCGTATCCAGCCCATACACCGTGACTTTGTTACGTTTGTAGTTTATAGTGGCTGTTATGTGTAATGTGTACGCATCCTCTCCAGCCAACCAGTCTGAGACCTGTTTATCGCTCAGACGGACGCCGGTATCCTTTAAGACTGCATCTTTTAACCGTTATTACCGCCTAAAGAAACTGGGTTGGCTGGAGTGTAATAAACTTTTTTCATGAGGTCGGACATGTCAACGTTTCAACCGTCTGCAAAAGAATAACACGTACAAGCATCACGTTTCAGTCTTTTATTAAAAATATAGAGATAAGAATAGTTTTCAAATCGGATACATAATGACGAATAGTTTTTCAAATTGGATAAATAATAAGAATAAAATTAAAATTGGTTACATAGTGCCAGTAAAAGAATAGAATTAAAAAAAATGGTTACATAATGAAGGTATGATATAAGAACGTTACAGACTGTCTAACTAGTAAAGACTACTGGTCTAAAATTAAAGCGTAAATACACCTAGAAAATGTATCGTTGTGTTGCAGCTGACACAGAATAAGCGTACACAGTTTATGTTTAGCGGATGTTCTTCAAAATGGCGCTACGGTGTTGTGGAGAGACACAGAGGAGACAAATTGTTGAATAAAGTCGTTATTTTTGTTTTCTTCGCGTACAAAAAGTATTCTCGTCGCTTCATAAAATTCAGATTGAACCATTGATGGCAGATGGACTATTCTGATGATGTCTTTCATAATTTTCTGGACCTTAACAGTGCAATTTACTTGCCAGTCAGTGGGACAGTCACAACCTCCCAGTTTTCACCCAAAATATCTTAAATTGTGTTCCGAAGATGAATGAAGCTTTTACGGGTTTGGAACGACATGGGGGTAAGTGATTAATGAAAAAAAAAATTAAATAAAAAAAAAACATTTTTGGGTGTAGTAACCCTTTAAAATAAAATCAGACACACTTTCGGGTTTGTCCAGTGTCTTAATGAAATATAAAATAGCTAAATCTCAAACAGTGGATCATTAAGGTTTATTATACATATTACTTTCTGTATATCTGCTTTAAAACTATGTGTATTGTAAAAATCTGACTTCATTTTACATGATATAGTTATAGGACTATATTGTGGCCATGAATAAAGAATTTTTCCTAGACTTAATACGTGAGCAGCTCTGTTCTGCCCGAGGTACTCAAAGATGCTGTCACCAGTGTTTGTTTTGAATAGTAACTACATATCTAACTAATTTGTATTAAAAACAAACAAAAAACAAACAAACAAACAACAACAACAAAAACACATTAGCCAATAGTTTCTAACTGAAATCGCTGTGGTAAGCAATTAATATTCCTGAAGTACAGCCAAACAGCGTAGATCATTCATAAATTCAAAATGTGCTGATCGTACATACAAGAATGCTCATACTTCTGTCTCAACCGTCTATGCCAATAAGTTCTGCTGTATTATAAACCAATGAAATTTGGGGTAAATCATCCAGACTGCACTCTGGAGTACTTGGCTAAAAAGTCACTGACAGCTCAAACGTATCAGTATAAACACCCAAAACAATTAGTTTACATCCTCCAGCCTGCATTCTTCCAATCTGGCATACACTTATACCCAGTCCAAACAGCTGGAATCAAACCTCATCAGACAAGCCTACCGGAATGATATTATTCATGGGCATTGACTGCTGATGTTCCTGTCCCATTGGCTTCTAAAATGTGAACCATACCACCATCAGCTACAGTGATGATGGCTGTCTTTCTGTACTTAGTTCACATTTTAATGGAACATCTTCACAGAAGTGAATGAGAAAACCACAACTTATTCATCACTTGATGGAAGGACATGTCCATTTAGGACTTAACTGCCAACTTATTTTTTAAAGTCAGCCTTAAACGTAAATTCAAACTATCTATTTTCTGAATGCATTTTACAGAACTTATTGTGGACAATTCATCCATGCGTAGTTTATTTATTTTTAATTATTAAAATGCCATAACTGGATCTACCGATGAAAGAACAGACTTCTCATCTCACAGGCCTTCAAAACCTTGGCTGTTATTAATCGGTGTATGTCTGCCACTATTTTTTGGTGCTCTCTTACCAGGTGGTCAGACTTGCACCAGGATATGGCATAGTGGGTATTTCATTACCCAATATTTAGTTCCCCAAAGTGTTCCCTAGAGGACGCAGTGTCTCATTCCCTTGAAGGGGAACGTCTTGGGTTATGCATGTAACCATGGTTCCCCGAGAGGGAATGAGACACTGCATCTCCTAGGGCAGTGGTTCCCAATCTTGGTCCTGGAGAACCCCCAACACTGCACGCTTTTGGTGTCTTTCTTATCTGACACACACATTTGAGGTCTTGGAGTCTTCACTATTGAGCTGATGAGTTGAATTAGGTGTGTTTGAATAGGGAGACATCTAAAATGTGCAGTGTTGGGGGTTCTCCAGGACCAGGATTGGGAACCAGTGCCCTAGGGGACACTTTGGGGAATGAAATGCCCACTATGCCATACCCTGGTGCAAGTTTGACAACCTGGTGAGAGAGCACCAATAAATCAATACCATTTTTATTTTCCAGAACCGATCCGATACCAAAAATGAGTATTGGCAGATAATGATCCGATACTAGTGCAGTTTTATTTATTTATTTATTTTTAATCAATGTAGAATTTATATACCTCTTTTGTGTTGACCTGATCATCACAACTTTGTGTGTTAAACACAATCTACTAAATATAGACAAATTCTTTATACAGAAAAATAACAAATTAAAATATATAATCCTAATATGTGACAAAAATACTATTATAAACTAATTCAACAGCAAAAGTTACTCAAGAAAAATGATCTGTGCACAATCATTATATAAAATAAAAAAAAAAGTTAAAAAAGTTAAATATATATATATATATATTTATATGTGTATAATCATTATTTTATATTTATATTTAGTTTTTTTAACTTTTTTTTATAAAATACATTCATGAAAAACAAGTTAATATATTTATATATAAATATATACTATAATATATATTATATTATAAGAGTAATTTGATTTTTTTTTTTTAGCACAACGATTTATAGCACAGCGAGTTATGATAATATGGTAGATAGTAAAGAAAAGGATATTAGGATATTAACAATCTTTCATTGTGTTATAGCATTATAGGATCCAATACAGAGTAACAAAGCTCTTATTTATATGATTGATTTGTGTATTATGTGTTAGCAATTTGTGTAAGATAGAGACACATGGGAAGCAAGGTCTTTCAAAAGTAAATCTGAAACTTCGGAAGCTGCCAAACCAGTGTTCCTGACAGTTGTTTCAGCTCTGGAACTGGAGGTTAGCCATGCCATGTCCTCTGCGTCCTCTGATGTTTAACTGTGTGTGTGTGTAAGTTTGCATATGTTCATGTGTGTTGTTTATTTAATAGCTTTAAATTTCTTTCACTCAAAATGTATGGGATGTTATGTGCATGTCTTGTATAAGAACAAGGTGACTTCAAAGCATCAGCTGTGGCCTAATAGTTAGAGAATTGGACTTCTAACCCGAAGGTTGCATGTTCGAGTCTCGGTGCTGGCAGGAGTTGTCAGTGGGTGGGGAGTGAATAAACAGTGCTCTCTTCCACCCTCAATACCCATGGCTGAAGTGCCCTTGAGCAAGGCACTGAACCCCTAGTTGCTCCCTGGGTGCTGGATATAGGTGCCCACTGCTCCGGGTGTGTGTTCATGGTGTGTTCACTTCTCACTGCTGTGTGTGTGCACTTGGATGGGTTAAATGCAGAGCACCAATTCGAGTATGGGTTACCATACTTGGCAAATGTCACGACTTTCACTTTTTTTCACTTCATCCTCTCCATGTTCCTCAGAGGCTAGAATGTGATTATTATGCGACCACAGAAAGAAGATTTTTCCCAAACATCCCCATGAATTCCTATGTCATATCTGTAGAAAAGTTTGTAGTAAGAGTTGGAACAAAGTCTAGAAACACTGAAACCATTAACTGACACTATATCTATTTGCAAAATCAAATGCATGATACAATTGTATATGTCTTCTAAGATTTTATTTTTTTAATTTTAATTTTTTTTTTTGTGGTGGCAAGCTTTAGGGTTTCTGTTCTTCTGACTGCTTGAGTATGTCTGAGCTTTCTCTGCTATGTAGATGAATGCATATGTGTGTGGTTGACATGGTCCTTTCTCACTCATCTCCATCTGGTCTCTATTAGGACTGGGAGTATAAAATTACTGCACTGAGAGAGAGCTCCACAGAGCTGACAGACTCTTAACAAACTAACCCCAAAAATTGATGTAATGGCATTGTGACTTGCTTGAAGTGCATTTTTAACCTAAGCTTCAACCTTTCAGTTGTACTTGTACAGTTGTTTAGGCTTTGAACACAATTTGTGTAATGACACATTTATATATATATAAAAAAATCTATTACATAGTGACAGCACAATTCCACATTAAATCAAAATACAACTGTGCATAAGATGATTTCAGGCAAATCACTGAATTCACAATAAGAAATAAGACTCAAAATTGCGGTCTACACAGGACTACAGTAAAAGCTCTAGAATGCTAAACCACAAGTTTCCATTCCAGCTTGGTTTTATGTCACAATGGCAAAGCAAGAGAATAGTTCAATTATAATAGCCATAAGGCACTATGTACAGTAGGTGTATTTTTTAGACATTAAAGGAGGCAGTAAAGACACTGACCAGATGTTTTTGAGAAGTCAGAACCGCAGAGACAGATGCCATTCCACTCTGCAACTGTGGAGTCTGAATAGCTGTGACTCAATGGTCTGTCAACCCAAAATACCCTGAAAGGAACTAATGTCTCCAACTTTCCATGAAATTTCAATGTGCCATGAATCTATTAGATTTTCCACTTACTAAGTTTTCCATATCCTCTGTCTCATATCCACAGTTAACATACTTGAATACAAACAACCATGTGTGAACAATCACACAAATTAACATGTACTTTCTAAGACTGCACTTCAGTTTTTTTTTGTTTTTTTTTTGGTAGGTTCTGACATATTTCTGGCATAGTTCAATGGGATATGGAAAACAACACTTTTTATTGGCTTTCTGAAATGGTCATTTCTAGGGAACTATATTCTGAACTCTGCTAGATGTGGCTGGTTAAAAAGGAGACAAACACCATGAACACTGCACTTCTTTGATGTTTAATTTGTTTTAAATTAATTCAGTATTCAAGACAACGAGGTGAAAGGGGAGGAATGAAATGGAGAAAAGAGTATGAGTGCTGAGAAAGAGAGAGATTAGTTTTATTAATCTTGTTATTACTACTTTCAGCTGCTTCAAAGAGGTTTTGAATTTACAAACAAATAAATAATTTAATAAAAGCAAATGGTGGCTCAGTCAAGAAGACATATATTAATTACAAAGCACATATAATGGTGCAAGTGCTCTTAGAGGCAATGTTTTATAGTGGGCTATTATCAGAGCTTTATTTATTTGGTATTTACAGACTCCAGAGAAAGGAAATTAAATAAACCAATTGCCTGACTCCAAAGGTCATTGTGGATTGTTTTTTTTTTTGTTTTTTGTTTTTTACAAAATCAACTGTGGAGGCCAGATCTACACTTTAGCTCTAATTTGAAATGAATCTGAATCAATAAGTTGCTGTTAAAATTCTCTCTCTCTCTCTCTCTCTCTCTCTCTCTCTCTCTATATATATATATATATATATATATATATATATATATATACTCCTCTTTCATGTCCTTTCATAGGTTAAAGATGAGCCCTTATCTTCTCTGGTGAGTCTCTGTCAATTTTTGATCAATTCAAATTGCTGAATTAAAGTATGAATTTCTTTTAAAATCAAAGGTGAAGTCTGATCTGCAAATTTGCCAACATCTATTTCTCTAATTGATCTCAGGTGAGGGCTCGAAGACAAGCTCAAATCACTCAGCGACCTGGATCTTACTCAGTCAAAGGATCTCCTAACACACTCATCCAGGTGAGAGAATGCATTCATGTAACACAGTAAAACTTTTCTTCAATGGCCAAAAAAAAAAAAAAAAAAAAAAGCTCATGTACTTTCTGTTCTGTGCTTTAGACCGACAGGTCGAGGCAACATTTGAACGCTAGTAAAAAAAAGCCCCACAGATCTCGTATCGGCTCTTACTCACTACTTTCCCATAACCACGGAACCAACCCACTACAGGTGCGTATCCATGACAATCACAATATCATCTTAAAATACAAAATAATCAAAGTGATAATATACACATTTTAGAGGTCAATAATGGTGCAATTTATCAAAATGTACACTCCTTAAAAATAAGGGGAGAGGGGAGTAGCAGCATCATTGTACAGTGGTAGTAGATAATAATACCATAGTGCACTCTTTAAGATTTTTTTTTTTAAGAATTTTTTTATTAAAGGTTCTTTCTTCGGTATGTACAGTATAGTATGTTTTTAAAACAAGTTAAATAAAATAAGAAACTCAATGGATCCCCATGACAGGTTTTAAGTGTTCGTAGACAGTTTGAGGGTGCATCCCATCCCAAAGTGGCTCCATTAAAGGTACGTTCTCTTAAAAATAAATATTTCTGACAATTTAGTGTCAAATGGTGCAAGTACAGTTCCATTTTTATTTTAGTCTGTGAAGAAGAGATCCAGAAGAAATGCACTCAAGAAAAAAAAGGATGCAAGGAATAACACCTGCTCCTGAGAGGTTCTTTGAAGCACTTACTGAAGCTGTAATTACTGTTAATGTTTTAGCTCACCTGAGGCAATATACTTGTAAGAGTGCCGTGAGATCACAGATTCTGTGCAGATAATGTTATCACAATTAATGACAATAATTGGACAGTCCCACATTTAAATTTCTCAAATACACAAAAATGACTTCAATATAAACATATATTATACTAAGCTTTGAAACCTGCATAATACTCATTTAGAAGAAAATTTATAGTGTAATTATATTTAGCTAATATGATTCTGAACAATGTTGCATTAAGTTATATAAGTCTCTATACACTCCTTGAACAGATATATCTAAAAATCTTTTGTAGATTTCTGATTAAATAAACTTTAATTTGGATGGTCTGAACTATTTCACATAAAATATATTTAATAAAGAAAAAGAACCCCCCTGAAATATCATTTAATCATTAAACAATTCATAATGTTTAATATCTAAAAAAAAGAACAATTCTATTCACTGACCATCTGATGCATATTGCACATGCTGAAAAGCACTTTCCGGATCTGGCAAGCTCTAATCCGATTGGCTGGCTTTGGCTTCTGTGAGTCAGTGTGGACTCACAGAAGCCAAAGCCTTATTTTATCAGTGTGTCTGGAATCAAATCTGTGGTTTATAGCTTTAGATGTTGGTCAAACAATGGTTTCCTATCTAAGTGGGTGAATTTTGGCCAAATGTACTGCAAAGTGTAGCAGACATGTCTGGCTATGCAAGACCAGCCAGTATGCTTACAGACTGCCAGAGCACTTTGGCACAGAGATTGGTGATGCCCTATTAGAAAGGAAACACTCAGACTTCGTCCATAGCTACAGAAGGCCCTTTGCTGTCTGTGTGTGCAACTGCGCATGTGTCTAAGTAACCAAAATACCAGTCCACCTTTGCATAGAGTCATTCCAGTTTTTAAGGAGGGACTGACAAAATGCACTGGCCCAATGCCTGAGTAATCCAACTAACATACAGTAAGACACACATACACACAAGTGCTTTTATAAACACACCAGACTTTAGGATGTCTAAACAAGACGTGATGATGTGGGATGCAAATTCTGGATGGTAGCCATGACATGGAGAGATGGAGAGCTACAACATTTCAACACACACATTTTTCACACCTGTCTGCTTAAGTCTGGTGAATAATGACATAACTCATGTGTGAAAGAAGAGGAAATTAAAAAAAAAAAAAAAACTAATATTTCAATGACCTGTGCTCTATAATGTGCTGTATGCTCATTTAGAAAACAGGTTATTTTGA
>NC_056595.1:9137191-9208686 GCF_018340385.1 Cyprinus carpio | reverse complement strand
GTAGATGAGAAGCGGGAACAAGTCGCACAGAGATCAAGCTCCACGAGAGGGAGCCGGTCACCCGAGATCCGACAATCGACACTCTAAAGATCCCGTAGTGTGTGCTTTTCGCCTCCCCCCCCCCGTGAACAACAAGGGGGGGTTGATCCGGAGTCGAAAAAGAGGCCTGGAAACGTCTCCAATCGCAAGACCCCGTCATCTGGGAAAGAGAATCGGTCTCCTTCATCAAGCGTCGAGCGCATAGCCCTCAACGTCGACGCAGTTCCTCCCCCTCGCCATAGAGGACCGCCGAAGCAGCCACAACCAGCCCCCATCGAGTGTATTCTGCAACCCGGGAGTTCCAAACTTGAGCCGCAGCCGTCCTAGAACAGGTCAACAGGTCCAAGAGACGAAGTCGCTCACATTTGCGCACGTAGAGATTCCCTTCCAGTACCCATCAAACCACATTAAATGATTTAATTAATATTGGTCGTCAGTTATTTACCCCATGGTTTTCCAAACCTGTGTGATTCCTGTTCTTCGTAGAAAACAAAGATTTTTAAAAATGTCCAAGGGTCAGTAGGTTCCAGTTTTTTGGAGCATCTTTTATGTTCCACAGAAAAAAAGTCAATCATACAAGTTTGAACAACATGATGCAGGGCTTGAAATTAACTTTTTAACTTTGTAGCACTGGTACTCTCAACTTTTAAAAAGTTAGGAGCACCAGCAAAAATTTAGGAGCACCCCACAAAAATGTAAATGAGCAACCACTACTCACAAATTTATATATTAAAGGGGTGAATATGATGTTGCTAAAAAGAAAATGTTGTGTGTATTTGGTGTAATGAAATTTTGAGGTTTAAGATTCAAAAACACATTATTTTTCCATATACTGTAACCCGCTCATTGTTTTCTCCTCTATGCCCCGCCTTGTCTGAAACTGCATAGTCAGTTTTTACAAGCTCATAGGTCTGAAAAGCAAGGTGTGCTCTGATTGGGCAGCTATCCAGTGCTTTGTGATTGGTCGGATACCTCAAGCATGTGACAGAAATGTTACGCCCTTTACTATACTGTGATGCGTGTCCTGGTCAGACACCCGGCGCCACAAGACAAAAACAATAACCCATTACAAACGAGCCACTTTGTTGCATCCCAGTGGGGACATAATTACTGATTAATGAGTTTATACTGTATAATTTTTTTCACGTTTGTGTAGCGTATCGCTCCACGTAAACACAAAACTATGTCTGCATTTGTGATCAGAGACACGACAAACAACAGGCACTACTCTACACTGCTCAAAACTTGAGTGTGAATTATCAGTGGCAAATTCTTTAAATATAAAAAATTTTACTTACAGGCCGTCCTTAAAGGCATTTTAGGAGGGCGTGGACAAGTCTTAACTTTTATAAAGAATATCTCTTTGGATTTGAGACTTTAGTCTTTGCAACTACAGAGGTTGTTACACTCCAAAGTGAAAGGAAAACTTGAAATCACATCATGACCCCTTTAAATTTTGATTTATATTACTGACAACCCGATGTATACTTGAGAAAGCACTTCTTGAAATACTGGTAATCCTGTTTTTTGTTTAGTTTTGTTTGTTTTCCTAACTAATAAAAAAAAACTAAACATAAGCATATTACATACTGGTCAACTCGATATAGCATAGGAGCATATTTGAAATCAGGACTTGAAGTTTGCAGAACTCTCCCATCCACAACCCAGTTCGCACAGATTAACCATCACACCAAATTACATATGCTCCTCTGTCTAAAAAAAATAGTTTGCAGTGAACTCATTTGAAAGGCAAGAAGGTGATGGTTATATTTTCATGTTCATGTTGTTTCCAACACTTGTTCTCATTTTGATTCTCCCGGAACAAGGATGTTTCGCAAACATTACAGTCCGAGATCACAGTTTTCGTTTTAACTCTGTGTTCCTGTGCCTCAGTGGACTAGAGAGCATTGGCGTATAGCAGCACAAAAGGTTGCGGGTTCGATTCCCAGGGAACACGTTAGGTGAAAAATGTTAGCCTGAATGCACTGAAGTCGCTTTGATAAAACGGTCTGCTAAAAGGCTAAAATTTAAACTCTAGGGGTTATTTTCGTTTTTTTTGGCTAGAGTGACACTGAGAGACTTAGAGCTGTTTTTAAGATATCAGCAGTTAAAAGACCTGCCCACTCAATGGGAATGTCCCTATTTATATAGATTGTACCATTGAAAGGAACCTAACATTTTCTTTAATTCATATTGCTTGGGTTTAGGCCGTTTTGTCATTTAAAATGTCTTAAAACACCCTGGTCCTAAATTACAGTTCTGAAATTGCAGGGTCCTATAACTTGTTTTGCCTATTTTTTATTACTTACAATTATTTACTTATATAGGTTTGCAGTGTATTTATAATGACCCGGTGGAGCTTAATGTACCTGAGTGCAGCAGGTTTCCTGTGTGAGAAACTGCCTAGCATCGGAATAAATAGATATATTGGAATTTTGGACTTTTTTTTTTTAAGGTGATTTGTTGTTTTATATGTATGCTTATAACTGTTGGTTACAAACATGCCCTATGATGAAATAAATTTATTTGGCAAATCCTTCATGTCTCTTAGGAAGCGTCCCTCGTGTGGATGGAGCTTGGAGATCACGGTAAACGAGTCCCAGCACGGCGCAGAGTGAGCCGTTCACCACTCAGACGTAGGTCTGTATCATCACGGTCGACAGTCTCGCTCCTCACCTAAAGGCGAAGTCGAATCGCCCATGAGACGCAGGTGAGGCACAGTTAAAAAAAACTTCTGTGAACTAGGGATGTAATATTTTTTCTAAAATTGTTCTAAAAACCACTAAAAGCTGATTTATTCTTCTGCGTCGAAACTACGCCGTAGGTTGTGCGTAGTACCTGCAGGCTCGGCGTACGCCTGACGTGCACCTCTCCAAAAAATGTCACAAGCGCGTCAAATCTTAGCGGACCGCAAGGGCTATGATTGGTCTGCTAGTACCCCGTTCTCCGTATATATTTCAGTTTGTGGTGTTTTTTTTTGCACTTTAATATATTTTATTGTTACACCTTCTTATTTAAAATAAAACAAAGCAAAGAAAAAGTGTCTTATTATAAAACGTAGCATTACATTAAATCCCTTTGTTGTCCGCAATGAACAGTTGTTTCTGTCTCCGAGATTGATTAGTAGTTTTGGGGATTGTGAGAATGCCTTATTGTTGTTTTATGTTTTTGTCATTTTTTTTTTTTTTTTTTTTTTTTTTAGTTTTAAATAAATGATCTGTTTCTTTGATATTTATTTGCCACAGTCCACAGCTGATGCTTCGCTGACAGCTGCTGCTGGCTTTAGCTTTGGCGTGGTACTGCGAGTAACACCGGCAATATGCCCGTAGACACTGCAGACTAGCGGCTTGCATGTGTACTGCACGTCGATGCATACAAACAGCCGCAGAAGAGGCTACAGCGTATGTCCCGACACGAAAGTATAAAAATTCAATCTTATCTGATAAAATTAGAATATTAAATTAGTATTGAATATAAAATAGAATGGCCAGGTGACTTTGTGACCTATAAAACATACAAACCAGTATTTTTTCATAGGTTTATCTTAACGTGCAAACGCACGCATGCCGAAACAACTAAGCAGCAATATCTGAACCTGGATTCATCTATTTTCAAATTGTCATGCACCTGCAGCGCTTCTGAGAACCGAAAAGCAAAATAATATAAATAGAAAATAAAATCAAATAAATAGGACTGCTCTATCATATTTTTTAAATCGATTAACAAATGAAGATGACCGAAAATGACAACCACATACTGGCTCCTATGTGCTTTGAAGAACTGTCATATTCTTGTTTTTTCGTCAGACAAAAACATAAAATACTAGGCCTATCTTAGTGCACAATGTGTCTGTGTTTATTTATATAAAAACTGTTTAAAAAATGTTTACTATAAAAAAAGTAACATGTCAGCTTGCTGTGTTGGATAGTCTAGAGCACAGCCTGTTAACCTACGTTCATCTTTGGACACACGAATTAAGATATTTTTTGATAAAAATCCGAAAGCTTTCAGACCCTGCATAGACAGCAACACAACTGACATGTTCAAGACCCAGAAAGATAGTCCATGTGACATCAGTGGTTCAATCTTAATTTTATGAAGCTACGAGAATACTTTTTGTGTGCAAAGAAAACGAAAATAACGACTTTTCAATTTTATATCTTCCTTGTCAGTCTTCAGAGTACCACAACGCATGTGTATGGTGATACTGATGAAAGAGCCAGCGTTCTGCATCGCTCATGAATCCTCTCATTAGAGCAAACTAAATGTAGACATGATGCAAGTAAGAGTTTGTGCTGTGTAGACCTTCTTTAATTAACAGAATTTAGTGAGGATTGCGATGACCTTAGATGATCATGGCCAGCTTTTTTGCGATTATGAGGGGGATCACTCTTTGCACGCTTTCTAGGCTATAATCCATTTAGAATTTGAATACATTCACTCATGGATTCACTCTCTGATAACAATTTATCCAATATTGCCACTTTCCATTGTGTTGCATTTACTACTTAAAGGGTTAGTTCACCCAAAAATTAAAATAAGGCCATAAATTACTCACACCCTCAAGTTTCCCCCCCATCCTAGGTGTATATGACTCTTCTTTCAGATTAATCAGTCAGTCGGAGTTATAATAAAAATTGTCTTGATCTTTCAAGCTGTTTTAAATGCCACTCAGCGGCTGTTGCATGCATTAGTCCAAAAAAAGGTAAATAAAAAGTGCCCATCCATTAAAAAAAAAAAAGTGTCTCACACGGCTCTGGGGGGTGAACAAAGGCCTCCTGTTGCGAATCGATGCATTTTTGTAAGAAAAATATCCATATTCAAAAGGTAATAATCACTTTAATGTAGCTTGAGTTTTTTTGTAGTTTTTTTTTTTTTTTTTTTTTGCTTTTTTACTTAACAAAATAACATCCATTCAAACAAACAGGGAAGGAGGAGCAACAGATTCTGGAATCATCAATAATTTTAATATTTTGGAAGAAAAACAAAAACAGCAAAAAAAAGCAAAAACATTTCAATGCATCAATGGTACTAGGTTTAGCCTTTGTTCATTCATGCTGTTGTACCTTCACAAGTCACTATTTTAGGAGGCTGTGGCTTCCAAATTTTTTTGCATACATGTGCGGACTAAACCAATTTTTGTCTTGTAATCTTTGCAGCTGTAAAACCAGCAGACAACATTCTCTTCTTTAATGACCTTATACATGAGTGTAGAATAGTCATTGAGAAGACATAAAACATGGATTAGACATGTAATCAATTGTAGTAAAAAGAATAAAACAAAATTCTCATGTGTCCATAGTAGTGTTGTCAGAAGACCCGGTACTTCGGTACCAAGGGTGTAAAAAATAAATGAAAATGTCACGGTACCAGGTTTCTTTAAGTACCGGTGGTACCGAGTACCCGGTCAACCTGGTTCTTGACGCATTACAGCAGCGCTATGATCACGAAGCAGAAAACGTGGTCGGAATCTCAAAATCCAGCCATGAAAAATGAAACTTACATGTTTAATATGGACAGTCACGGAATTTGTCAAAGTTAGCATAAATTAATCAAATCAAAATCTCCATATGGACCAGTATCTGTAAATGTTCTGCGCGTCTCTGTGTGAATGAATGAATGGCAGAGTGCGGTTTTGTTTACTACATAGACTGAAGCGCGTGAGCGTGCAGTAATTTCAGCATCTGCGTCTCAATGAGGACATAAATACATAAACAACATCACCAAAACTGTTCTGAGTCACTTCACAAGCATTTTACCATTTCATTTTAGTAAAACCAGTGTCAATTTAAAGGTATTCACGCAACCCAGGGTTTCCCACGCATTGATTTATTACAATATCAAAACTGACTGCCACAAATAGATTTTGACTTCATTGAATAAACATGAGCACTGCACGTTTCAAAATCAAAAACCGATGTGGGTGTTTTTATATCACTGTATTTCTGAAGGAAACCGACTGTATTTAGAAAATGTTCAGTGTTAATTTCATTTCATCTTGCATGTACTGCCTGATAAAGCAGCATTTGTGAGCTCAGCGCTGCTTTGCAGCCGTTACCGGAGAATCCTGTATCTCTCCCGCTCTTAAAGCGCCTCCTGCTGGCAGAAAATGAATTTGTATATATATGTACAGGTCCTTCTCAAAAAATTAGCATATTGTGATAAAAGTTAATTATTTTCCAAAATGTAGATTCATTGCACACCAACTGAAATATTTCAGGTCTTTTATTGTTTTAATACTGATGATTTTGGCATACAGCTCATGAAAAACCCAAAATTCCGATCTCAAAAAATTAGCAATATCATGAAATAGGTTCTCTAAAACGAGCTATTTAACCTAATCATCTGAATCAACTAATTAACTCTAAACACCTGCAAAAGATTCCTGAGGCTTTTAAAAACTCCCAGCCTGGTTCATTACTCAAAACCGCAATCATGGGTAAGACTGCCGACCTGACTGCTGTCCAGAAGGCCATCATTGACACCCTCAAGCGAGGGGAGGGTAAGACACAGAAAGAAATTTCTGAACGAAGAGGCTGTTCCCAGAGTGCTGTATCAAGGCACCTCAGTGGGAAGTCTGTGGGAAGGAAAAGTGTGGCAAAAAACACTGCACAATGAGAAGAGGTGACCGGACCCTGAGGAAGATTGTGGAGAAGGACCGATTCCAGACCTTGGGGGACCTGCGGAAGCAGTGGACTGAGTCTGGAGTAGAAACATCCAGAGCCACCATGCACAGGCGTGTGCTTTTGAACCAGAAACAGCGGCAGAAGCGCCTGACCTGGGCTACAGAAGAAGCATCACCTGGACTGTTGCTCAGTGGTCCAAAGTACTTTTTTTCTGATGAAAGCAAATTTTGCATGTCATTCGGAAATCAAGGTGCCAGAGTCTGGAGGAAGATCTGGGGAGAAGGAAATGCCAAAATGACTGAAGTCCAGTGTCAAGTACCCACAGTCAGTGATGGTCTGGGGTGCCATGTCAGCTGCTGGTGTTGGTCCACTGTGTTTTATCAAGGGCAGGGTCAATGCAGCCAGCTATCAGGAGATTTTGGAGCACTTCATGCTTCCATCTGCTGAAAAGCTTTATTGAGATTAAGATTTCGTTTTTCAGCATGACCTGGCACCTGCTCACAGTTCCAAAACCACTGGTAAATGGTTTACTGACCATGGTATTACTGTGCTCAATTGGCCTGCCAAACTCTCCTGACCTGAACCCCATAGAGAATCTGTGGGATATTGTGAAGAGAAAGTTGAGAGACGCAAGACCCAACACTCTGGATGAGCTTAAGGCCGCTATCGAGCATCCTGGGCCTCCATAAACACCTCAGCAGTGCCACAGGCTGATTGCCTCCATGCCACGCCGCATTGAAGCAGTCATTTCTGCAAAAGGATTCCCGACCAAGTATTGAGTGCATAACTGAACATAATTATTTGAAGGTTGACTTTTTTTTTTGTATTAAAAAACACTTTTCTTTTATTGGTCAGATGAAATATGCTAATTTTTTGAGATAGGAATTTTGGGTTTTCATGAGCTGAATGCCAAAATCATCAGTATTAAAACAATAAAAGACCTTAAATATTTTCAGTTGGTGTGCAATGAATCTAAAATATATGAAAGTTTAATTTTATCATTACGTTATGGAAAATAATGAACTTTTATCACAATATGCTAATTTTTTGAGAAGGACCTGTATATATGGGGGCGGGGGAGTGTAAGGCTGTGGGAAACACTGCAACCCGTCAAAATAAGTTTATTTTTACATAAAAGCATTGTGCTAGAAATATTACTATTATTTAGTAGAATGTATGTGATACTGCTACTACTGTTGAAAAAATTAATAAAACTTTATTTTTTAAAGAACGAAATAAAGAAAAATTTCTTCCATGTTTTAATTTTAATAGCAAATCCCCTTTATTTAACAAAAAATAAAATTTTTAAATTTCATTAAGACAAATTAAATTTGGGTGAAACTTGTTTACTGTTTTTCATAATTATATTACTTGTAGAAAAACTTTAAACACAATTGTAAATAAGTATAAAGAATGGCATTGGTTTTATTTTTAGTGATAAAAAGTTTTTTTTTTTTTATTAGTTTATTTTGTGTTTTGCTTTGGTACCGAAATTGGTACCGAGAACCGTGGATTTTCACTGGTATCAGTACCGAATACTTAAATTTTGGTACCGTGACAACACTAGTCCATAGGTTGAGAACAATTGGACATTCCCAAAACATGTGGAGAAAAGTAACTGATACAGTGTTACAGATATGGCAGTTATAGGTCGATTGCAGTTTCATTTTATACCTCTTGCAAGGAGTTATGTATGCCCTATGGATGACTTTGAAATGGATAAGACGATAAGCCAAGTTTTTAGAAGTTAAGATTAGTCATGTGTGTGTAGGATGGCCGAACTTAAGGAGCTGCCCCCGGAACTTAATGCCCGGGTTCACATTCAGCGTTCCTTTCCGTCTCGCACACAGCCGCGTCCGCACAGCTTTCAAAAGTATGCTCAACCACAGATGAGCGCGGATGGATGAGCCCTCTTGAAAAATAACGTAATTCCGATGATGTGTGGACGGCTGAAATATACTTTGACTTATGCGATCGGCAACCGGCCGTTTTTTGCCTTATTGCAACTCTCTGTTCTGTACTTGCACAAACTGCTTTGCAATGCAATCATTTTACAAAATGTAATTTATGTGAAAATATGAAGTCTGTTAATGCCCGTTAACATAGGCCAGAGATGCTGAAGACGGATGCACAGAGAAAAATACTGTAGCAGGCAGATCACTCATTGTTCATGATGCACAAACTATTGGAAGAAAATCCTCAATATTGATTTGGGGGTTTATATGAATGTATTTCTGAGGGGAGCTGACTGTCTTCTGAAAAGTTTACGTGGTATAACTTCACAAAGCTTGTCAGAACATTCTGTTTTTGCTTCAAATTGGGTTATTAAATCAAATTATGTGTATGATTATTATTATTATATAACTAAATGATAAGAAATTACATAAATGATATGTATATTAATTTTATAACTAAAATGAAATAACTGTAATAATTACAGATTCAGGCTAAATAAAGATGTCAGTCTTTAATTTTTTCTTTTTAGGAAACAAATCAAAGAAAAAAATTAAATAATTCTACTGTTTCTAATATTCTGTATGTTGCTCAAAAACAAAATGTATTGTGTCCAGCAGGAAAAAATATTTTTTTTTTTTAGTCATTTATTTAAAAATAACACATTTCATGTAACAATACTGTGAAACCGTGATATTTTTGCTTAAGGTTATCATATCATCAAAATCTCAGATTGCCCCATGCCTAGACCACACCCTCCAGTCTGTTAATTCACGATTCCATGTACAGTCATGGCCAAAAGTTTTGAGAATTACATAAATATTAGTTTTCAAAAAGTTTGCTGCTAAACTGCTTTTAGATCTTTGTTTCAGTTGTTTCTGTGATGTACTGAAATATAATTACAAGCACTTCATACGTTTCAAAGGCTTTTTTATCGACAATTACATGACATTTATGCAAAGAGTCAGTATTTGCAGTGTTGGCCCTTCTTTTTCAGGACCTCTGCAATTCGACTGTGCATGCTCTCAATCAACTTCTGGGCCAAATCCTGACTGATAGCAACCCATTCTTTCATAATAACTTCTTGGAGTTTGTCAGAATTAGTGGGTTTTTGTTTGTCGGAATTAAGATCTGGGGAGTTTCCAGGCCATGGACCCAAAATTTCAACATTCTGGTCCCCGAGCCACTTAGTTATCACATTTTGCTTTATGGCACGGTGCTCCATCGTGCTTTGCTTTATGGCACGGTGCTCCATCGTCTTGTTGGGTTGTTGAAAGAAGTTGCTGTTGGAGGGTGTTTTGGTACCATTCTTTATTCATGGCTGTGTTTTTGGGCAGAATTGTGAGTGAGCCCACTCCCTTGGATGAGAAGCAACCCCACACATGAATGGTGTCAGGATGCTTTACTGTTGGCATGACACAGGACTGATGGTAGCACTCACCTTTTTCTTCTCTGGACAAGCCTTTTTTCCAGATGCCCCAAACAATCGGAAAGGGGCTTCATCGGAGAATATGACTATGCCCCAGTCCTCAGCAGTCCATTCACTATACTTTCTGCAGAAGATCAATCTGTCCCTGATGTTTTTTTTGGAGAGAAGTAGCTTCTTTGCTGCCCTTCTTGACACCAGGCCATCTTCCAAAAGTCTTCGCCTCACTGTGCGTGCAGATGTGCTCACACCTGCCTGCTACCATTCCTGAGCAAGTTCTGCACTGGTGGCACTCCGATCCCGCAGCTGAATCCTCTTTAGGAGACGATCCTGGCGCTTGCTGGACTTTCTTGGACACCCTGAAGCCTTCTTTACAAGAATTTAACCTCTTTCCTTGAAGTTCTTGATGAACCTATAAATTGTTGATTTAGGTGCAATCTTAGTAGCCACTATATCCTTGCCTGTGAAGCCATTTTTATGCAACGCAATGATGGCTGCACGTGTTTCTTTGCAGGTCACCATGGTTAACAATGGAAGAACAATGATTTCAAGCATCACCCTCCTTTTAACATGTCAAATCTGCCATTCTTACCCAATCAGCCTGACATTAAATCTCCAGCCTTGTGCTCGTCAACATTCTCACCTGAGTTAACAAGATGATTACTGAAATGATCTCAGCAGGTCCTTTAATGACAGCAAGGAAATGCAGTGGAAAGGTTTTTTTGGGATTAAGTTAATTTTCATGGCAAAGAAGGACTATGCAATTCACTCTGATCACTCTTCATAACATTCTGGAGTATATGCAAATTGCTATTATAAAAACTTAAGCAGAAATTTTTCCAATTTCCAATAGTTATGTAATTCTCAAAACTTTTGGCCACGACTGTAGATTTAATAGAGAGAGGCCTTGCAATGTGATCATTAAGTTTACTATATATTAAAGAAACAGATGGCCGACCAGAGGGTGGTGCTATCCAATCCCACATAGGATGAGAGGAAATAGGGGATGCCCATGGAACTCCATAGGCCTAGAGAGCAGAGCGTAACTGAAAAAAGACAAAATATGATGATGCTGGTAAACAAATCTTAGTTCTTGAATTGAGCAGAGTCCTTGGTTATCTCATATAGGGCCCTATGAAATCCGTTTTTCCCCCATAAATTCCGTTACATTTTTTTCCAAATTCCATTTTTTCAGTTTAAATTTTTCTCGACTCCTTTTTAATGGTTAAATTAAATTTTATTAATCAACAAGCATATCTAATTAATTAAAATCATGAAAGTTATATATTTTCACATCAATTTATTTCAAGTTTAACAAAAATTATACATTTAGGACCCTATGGAATGTTTTATTTTTTTCTTCACCATATGTTTTATTTTTTACCTAATTCTGTGTTTTAGCATGTCTAATTATTTAAATGCATGAAAACAACTTATTAATTTTTTTCTTAAAATAGCCTTTATTTCCCCCCCCCCTCAGAAATACTGGAATGTTTTATTTAACACACTCACGCTAGTGCTGGGCGGTTTGACCAAAAATTTATATCACGGTTTTTTTCTAAATTATGCCGGTTTCCCGATTTATGTTTTTTTTATTATTTTTTTTTCATGCATAATCAGGTGTACAATGCAAGTTCTTCTGTGTCATGTTCTACTAGTTCTGCAGCATACATCTTCCCTGTAACGCCTGTTTCACACATACTCCGTCTGCAGTGGGACGCGTTTGCAGTCCGCTACTGATCCGCGGCTGTTTAGTCGACAAACACAACATTTGTTCATTGTTTTGATTTCATATCATGTAAAACACACACACACACACACACACACACACACATACACACACACACACACACACACACATATATATATATATTATTTGATTTAATTTTTTTTAAAGTTAATATGATTTAATTTTCATATATATATATATATTATTATTATTATTATTTTTTTTTTCAGCATTTTTTTTATTTTTTTAGAGATTAGTTTAAATTTTTTATATTTATAGAAATTATTTTTAATTCATTTTATTTCTAGGTTTGTATAATAAGCTGCTCAAGCAAGCGGCAAAAACATTTAAACACAATAATAATCCTACTTTTCTTGTTAAAATATTTCAAATTAAAACACCACAGACAGAAACAGTCTCGTGCCTTTTGCATTTAAATCTTTATCATAAGCAATCCCACGGGTCTTAATGAACTTAGTTTTTTCTGCCTCCATAAAAGTGAATATATATATATATATATATATTAGGGCTGTCAAATGATTAATCACATCCAAAATAAAAGTTTTGTTTACATAATATATGTGTGTATACTGTGTATATTTATTATGTATATATAAATACACACACATGCATGTATATATTTAAGAAGAATATGTTATGTTTATATATTAAATATATTTATATATAATATAAAATATAAGAATATAAATATATAAATGTATATACATGTAAATATTTTCTAAATATATAATTTATGTGTGTGTATTTATATATACATAATAAATATACCCTGTACACATACATATATTATGTAAACAAAACTTTTATTTTGGATGTCATTAATCGTGATTAATCATTTGACAGCCCTAGTATATATATATATATATATATATATATATATATATATTGTTTTCCTTGTTTATCCTAAAAGTGCACGTTTTCTTGTTTTAAACCTAGCCAAAAACCCATGTGTTGCGTGTGAAACAGCTTTAATTATTATACATTTATTGTGAAATGACTGCATTTCCGTGTCAATCCATGTTCATTTTTCCCGCGAACAATGCGCTTTCACAATTCAGCACGTGCAGCACAGCAAAAATAGACTCGGTACATAAACGTTCGCTGCACTGCTGCAGACGCACCGCTCCTGGAACGCACTGACGGACCACAACCTCGTGCAGTATGAACGCTGGAATCCGTTAACATGGGTGCGTAAAAAAAAATATGCAACGCATACGCACTGCAGACGGAGTTTGTGTGAAACAGGCGTTATAACGTAACACCAGAGCACTACTGTGTTTACCGCTGTCGCTGCTTAGAAGTGCAACATTGTAAAGGGTCCGTCTGAAACAGTGTGCCGCGGCACAGCATAACGTTCCAAACGTTGGGTAATTAAATACATCGGTATGGCGGTATATTAAAAATTAATATCGTAACGAAAATATACACCGGTTTTCGGTGTAAACCGGTATACCGCCCAGCACTAACTCACGTGCGCATAAACACACACCCATAAAAAGAGAGAGACTATTCAGACTTTCAGTCTGTATGATAACAAACTGTTTAATTCATTAGAGAAAGGTCTATCCTAACCCAAGCCAATTGATGGTTGTATGATTGCTGAAACATATTAACCCTCTGGAGTCTAAGGGTATTTTTGGGGCCTGAAGAAGTTTTGTCATGCCCTGACAGTTTTGCTTTTTTCAGTTTCTTATAAATATCTAAATGGCTTAAGTCTAATCTCACTGTAATCAGCACAAACTAGGCTATAATAATATGTGAGCAGCATGTATGTACATGATTGTGTTTTTGAGAAAAAAAAATGTTATGCGTGGTTAGTGAAAAACTAAAAATGTTAAATCACTTGAATAAGGAAATAAAACACATACAGAACATTGGTTCCCGGGACTTTTGAGAACTGGAGCTTGTAGCCTAGAATTTTTCTTTCTAAATTATGTGAAAATCATCTTGTTTACTCACTCACAAAAAACAATATATTGATTAAAATTTTCTAAGACACTTTTTGTTGGTAAAAGTCATATGCGAGAAGGCGTCAACTATCATGAATTCACACCTGAGAAGACAAAGGCCTGCATAATGAGCTGCATAATGAGCCATTCAGTCAGCTGTGTCACTGAGAGGGATGAGTTACAAGAAAGAATGTGTGGACAAAATAAATGTTTGTAGTTTATTTAGAATATATTTAATTATCCCACAACATAATTTAATATTCACTTGTGAGTGCAGTTAAACGGTTTATTAGGAACAATCAAAGCTGACTTTCAAACTGATTTTTTTGCATCATTACTCCAGTCACACAATCCTTCAGAAATCCTTTTAAAATTATTTTCTACAAAAACATTTATTTTTGTTGTTGTTGTTGTTGTTATTATGATTATTATTATTATTATTATTATTATTATCATTATTATTATTATTATTATTAATGTTGAAAAGAGCGGAGAATATTTTTTTCAGGTTTTTTAGGGGGGATAAATTGAAAGAACAGCATTGTTTGTTACATTTGTTACATTTATTGGTACATTTATATTTACATCAAGCTTTTGAATGGTATAGTAGTGTATATTGTTATTGAAACTTAATAATATTTCACTTGATTATACATTTAGTTAGGAATTATAGTTTGGAAAAAGTCTTTGGAAAAAGTAACTCGTACTAGTTTTCACATAACGTGTAAACATTTTACAAGTATATAAATAAATAAAAAGAGACTTACTCATGTTTATGATCTCTGCTGAATATTCATTCTTTTTTTCTGAGGAAATCCAAATCCTCAACCACATCACATCTTTTTGGGGTGAATTATGTCTTATTCCCCTCATCGCGAAGCAAACAGTAAAATAAAAAAAACTTGAAAGTGCGTTCAGTGCGGGGGTGTGGTCGCATTAGAAGATAATGAAGGGAGACGTGAAAAACGGACATTGCGTTGTTTTCATATGGATTACTACACAGAATATTTGTTTTCGGCAGCACTTGTTTAGTTTAAAAGTAGATATGTCAAGCTTTCTATAGATATATGTCTCATGTCTCTTCGTTGAGTATTCACTGAGTTACAGTTCATTTTAATGACGCGTTTGTAAATCAAGATCAGCGCAGACAGGCTGCAGACAGCACACCTTGTTTGTTATCTTTTATTTTATAAGTGCAAAGTTTTATGTCTGTATACAAAAAAAAAGTAGACCCTTTACAGATTCCTTGTTTGTTATCTTTATTTTATAAGTACGCGCACGAAAGTTTTATGTCTGTATACTGTAGGAAAAAAAAAGTGAGACCCTTTTTCATAGATTCGATTGATGTATTACTATTATCTGACGAATCGATTAATTCAGACACTAATATTGAATTACTTTACGTGCTAAAACAGAATATCATAAAACACAGTATGCGCTAAAACATATTGTGAACAGCCTGAATGACGGCATTTGTTTGTTTTTTTTTTCTGTATTTATAACAATAACCTATTTCATATTTTTATTCAAAAAAAAAAAAAAAAAAAGAAAATGAGCATGTCCACAGTTCTACAGTTATTGGCGGGACATATAGGACAGAACCCATCTTGGGTTAATTTTACCCAGCAAATTAGGTTGTTTATTTAACCCAGCATAAGGGGGTTGATTTAACCCAGATAAAGTTGATTAATTTTTACTATATTACTAGCTTATTTTTTACTTCATACATTAAAAAGGCTCAAC
This sequence comes from Cyprinus carpio, assembly GCF_018340385.1. Lineage (NCBI taxonomy): Eukaryota > Metazoa > Chordata > Actinopteri > Cypriniformes > Cyprinidae > Cyprinus > Cyprinus carpio. The sequence continues at coordinate 9,193,200 of NC_056595.1, read as the reverse complement.
CCAACACTTGGGTTAAAAAAAATAACCCCGGATTTTTTAGTGTACACAGCTGTTGTTGCAACCATTATAATAGTTTAGTTTAGTTTTTTTAATGGTCATTTCATTTCGATTCTTTATTAATTTAATTCAGAAATATGATTGGAACATTTTATGTTTGTTAAATTCAAGTTTGTTTGTTTTTTAAATAGCCTACAAAGCGGCCAGCGCAAGACCGTGAGTTGAGTTGTGTTTTATGTTTGTTAAATTCAAGTTTGTTTGTTTTTTAAATAGCCTACAAAATATATATATATATATATATATGGTTTGTTTTTTAAATAGCCTACAAAGCGGCCATGGTAAGAGTTTGTTTTTTTTTGTGTTGTAATGATAAAAATTAAACTCATATATTTTAGATTCATTGCACACCAACTGAAATATTTCAGGTCTTTTATTGTTTTAATACTGATGATTTTGGCATACAGCTCATGAAAACCCAAAATTCCTATTGAAAAAAAATAGCATATTTCATCCGACCAATGAAAGAAAAGTGTTTTTAATACAAAAAAGTCAACCTTCAAATAATTATGTTCAGTTATGCACTCAATACCTGGTCGGGAATCCTTTTGCAGAAATGACTGCTTCAGTGCGGCGTGGCATGGAGGCAAATCAGCCTGTGGCACTGCTGAGGTGTTATGGAGGCCCAGGATGCTTCGATAGCGGCCTTAAGCTCATCCAGAGTGTTGGGTCTTGTGTCTCTCAACTTTCTCTTCACAATATCCCACAGATTCTCTATGGGGGTTCAGGTCAGGAGAATTGGCAGGCCAATTGAGCACAGTAATACCATGGTCAGTAAACCATTTACCAGTGGTTTTGGCACTGTGAGCAGGTGCCAGGTCGTGCTGAAAAACGAAATCTTCATCTCCATAAAGCTTTTCAGCAGATGGAAGCATGAAGTGCTCCAAAATCTCCTGATAGCTAGCTGCATTGACCCTGCCCTTGATAAAACACAGTGGACCAACACCAGCAGCTGACATGGCACCCCAGACCATCACTGACTGTGGGTACTTGACACTGGACTTCAGGCATTTTGGCATTTCCTTTTCCCCAGTCTTCCTCCAGACTCTGGCACCTTGATTTCCGAATGACATGCAAATTTGCTTTCATCCGAAAAAAGTACTTTGGACCACTGAGCAACAGTCCAGTGCTGCTTCTCTGTAGCAGGTCAGGTGCTTCTGCCGCTGTTTCTGGTTCAAAAGCACACGCCTGTGCACGGTGGCTCTGGATGTTTCTACTCCAGACTCAGTCCACTGCTTCCGCAGGTCCCCCAAGGTCTGAATCGGTCCTTCTCCACAATCTTCCTCAGGGTCCGGTCACCTCTTCTAGTTGTGCAGCGTTTTTTTGCCACACTTTTTCCTTCCCACAGACTTCCCACTGAGGTGCCTTGATACAGCACTCTGGGAACAGCCTATTCGTTCAGAAATTTCTTTCTGTGTCTTACCCTCTCGCTTGAGGGTGTCAATGATGGCCTTCTGGACAGCAGTCAGGTCGGCAGTCTTACCCATGATTGCGGTTTTGAGTAATGAACCAGGCTGGGAGTTTTTTAAAAGCCTCAGGAATCTTTTGCAGGTGTTTAGAGTTAATTAGTTGATTCAGATGATTAGGTTAATAGCTCGTTTAGAGAACCTTTTCATGATATGCTAATTTTTTGAGATAGGAATTTTGGGTTTTCATGAGCTGTATGCCAAAATCATCAGTATTAAAACAATAAAAGACCTGAAATATTTCAGTTGGTGTGCAATGAATCTAAAATATATGAAAGTTTATTCTCCATAATGTAATAAAAATTAATGAACTTTTATCACAATATGCTAATTTTTTGAGAAGGACCTGTATGTATGTATGTATATATATATATATATATATATATATATATATATATATATATATATTATATATATATATTATCATTTTTTTTTTTACTACAGATTAAAGAGCGTAAAAAAAACATTTGTTTGTATTTTCTCTTAAAATTGACAGAAGCCTGAGGCTTTGTGTTATAATAAAAGTAACAAAGCCCAAAGCTTATTGCGATTAAAACGTTTTTAATTCGTTTACGTTTAACGTTTTTTTTCCAAGCATTTATACCATAATTAAAAGCTTGTGAAAAGTAACAATGTTATTTACTTCAGAAGAATCAACATAACAGAGTCGAATTTTTAAATGGTCAAACCAGTGGAATATTACATTTTATTCCTTCAACAAATAAATCATTTTAATGCAGCTAGCTCATATTTATGATTTAATACGTGGGAAACAGGAAGCTTCTCGCTCAGCACAGTGGAGTGCATCGTTTTGTTAACTTTGTGGTTTATTATTTTGAGTCATTTGTGACGCGGTGACACAGAAGACTGTCTCACAACTTATTGCTTTATAGATCTATTGCACAGCCTAATCGATAATCGGTCATTAAATCGACTAATCGAATATTCGAAAATCGTGACCCATCCCTAGTATTTACGTCCCCATTTATTAGGGGAAGTCGTGGCCTAATGGTTAGAGAGTTTGACTCCTAACCCTAAGGGTGTGGGTTTGAGTCTCGGGCTGGCAATACCACGACTTTGGTGCCCTTGAGCAAGGCACTGAACCCCCAACTGCTCCCTGGGCGCCGCAGCATAAATGGCTGCCCACTGCTCTGGGTGTGTGTGTGTTCACTGCTGTGTGTGTGCACTTTGGATGGGTTAAATGCAGAGCACGAATTCTGAGTATGGGTCACCATACTTGGCTGTATGTCACGTCACTTTCACTTTTTTTTTTTTTTTTTTTTAGTGAGACGGCAGACGCTGAAATCACCGCGAGTTTCACGCACGCCTCCATATGTGTGTAATAAACAAAATTGTGCATCTGCGCCATACATTAACAGAGACACGCAGAACATGCAGGATTCATATTTAAATCGACTTTTCCGGCTTAATATTTACACATACTAGTCCATATTGCAATTTGATTTAAGTGTAATGACCTACTTTTGAATAATTAATCCAAAATTTAACATTCCGTGACATTCCGCGTTAAACTGTAAATTCTGTTTTTATGACTGGATTCTGCGATTCTGTCCGTGCACTGCATGTATTTATGCCCAATGTAGACCAAGAGAGCTGGACAAATGGCCGATTTCCACATAAAAAAATTCAAGTTGTGCCATAAGGGTGTGTTGTTACAAAATTTGAAAGGTCCTCCCATTAGACATTCCACCCTTTTCCAGATCCTAATAGTATTGGCCACAGCTGGGCCAAATTTATATTTATCATTTTATTTCCTGTGCCAGCAAATAAAATATCTTGCAGCCTATGTGGTTTAATCTGGTCAGCTTCGATTACTCTCCACAAAGCTTTAGATTGAGAATCAACCCAAATATGAAGACCCAAATATGAAGTTGAAATGACAAATAAGCTTGCGCTCACTGTTGTAAATGGTAGCTCGGCTTTGCGCATGCGCCTCTCAGAAGTGACGAACGCTGAAGGGCAGGGGAGAGATCAAAACAAAACAACGTTCACTGATTGAAAGTAAAAAATGAGGATTTGTAAAGAAGAATGTCGGAGGATTTCGATATAAGCCAAGGGAAGACTGGTTTTCCTTTGAAGTAAGGAAACTTTGTTTCCTTTGCTCCTGTTAACAAATGTTGGCTTTCACGAGACTCACCGGCGCATGCACTATGCCAAGCTCATACGTCATCAGCCTGGAGCTACTTCCGTGTACAACTGTTGGTGCAACCTACATTAAAGTGATTATTACATTTTGGATATAAATATTTTTCTTACAAAAATGCATCAATTCACTACAGGAGGCCTTTGTTCACCCCCCCAGAGCCATGTGAGAGACTTTATTTTCTACAGGAGGCCTTTGTTCTTTGTGCACTTATAAAATAAAGACAACAAACAAGGTGTGCTGTCTGCAGCCTTTGTCTGCACTGATCTTCATTTACAAACGCGTCATTAAAATGTACTGTAACTCAGTGAATACTCAACGAAGAGACATGAGAGAGATATCTATAGAAAGCTTGACATGTCTACTTTTAAACTAAATCACTAAAAATATTCTGTGATAAAGTAATCCATATGAAAACAACGCAATGTCCGTTTTTCACGTCTCCCTTCATTATCTTCTAATGTGACCATGCCCCCTCGCTGAACGCTCTATTCAGATTCTAATGTTTCACTGAAGCACGTGGCTTGAATACGCCCACACAACAGAAGACAACGCAGCGAGATTGTTCAAGTTTTTTTTTATTTTACTGTTTGCGTCGCGATGAGAGGAATAAGACATAATTTACCCCAAAAAGATGTGATGTGGTTGAGGATTTGAGATTTGGATTTCCTCAGAAAAAAAGATTGAAGCACTTTATTCAGCAGAGATCATAAACATGAGTAAGTCTCTTTTTATTTATTTATGTACTTATACTAGTTTTCACATAACGTGTAAACATTTTACGAGTTAGACTTTTTCCAAACTATAATTCCTGACTAAATGTATAATCAAGTGAAATATAATGAAGTTTCAATAACATTATACACTACTATACCATTCAAAAGCTTGATGTAAATAATATAAATGTAACTTTAACAAATGTAACAAACAATGCTGTTCTTTCAATTTATCCCCCCTAAAAACCTGAAAAAAAATATTCTCAGCTCTTTTCAACATTAATAATAATAATAATAATAATAATAATGATGATAATGATAATAATAACAATAAATGTTTTTTTTGTAGAAAATAAGATTGTTAAAAGGATTTCTGAAGGACTGTGTGACTGGAGTAATGATGCAAATAATTCAGTTTGAAAGTCAGCTTTGATTGTTCCTAATAAACTGTTTAACTGCACTCACAAGTGAATATTAAATTATGTTGTGGGATAATTAAATATATTCTAAATAAACTACAAACATAAAATTATGTACATTTATTTTGTCCTCACATTCTTTCTTGTAACTCATCCCTCTCAGTGACACTGCTGACTGAATGGCTCATTATGCAGCTCATTATGCAGGCCTTTGTCTTCTCAAGTGTGAATCACAATGATATTCATGATAGTTGACGCCTACTCGCATATGACTTTTACCAACAAAAAGTGTCTTAGAAAATTTAAATCAATATATTGTTTTTTGTAAGTGAGTAAACAAGATGATTTTCACATAATTTAGAAAGAAAAATTCTAGGCTACAAGCTCCAGTTCTCAAAGGTCCCGGGAACCAATGTTCTGTATGTGTTTTATTGCCTTATTCAAGTGATTTAACATTTTTAGTTTTTCACTAACCACGCATAGCATTTTTTTTCTCAAAAACACAATCATGTACATACATGCTGCTCACATATTATTGTACCCCAGTTTGTGCTTATTACAGTGAGATTAGACTTTAGGCATTTAGATATTTATAAGAAACTGAAAAAAGCAAAAATGTCAGGGCATGACAAAACTTCTCCAGGCCCCAAAAATACCCTTAGACTCCAGAGGGTTAACTTCTTTTGAACTGATGCATGCAACACCAATGTAAAAATGCACCAAGGATTAACAAGCTGCTGGATTCATGAATATTAACCCTCTAAGCGCCAAAGTCGCAAAATTGCAACAAGACGTCATACTTAATAAAACAGACTGTAGTTCCTAATATGGTGTAATATCTCATTTGTATTCCCTACCACTAGATGGTAGACATGTAGTACTTCGATTCTAGACCAACGTTACGTCAAGTTCTTATTCAAAGTGTTCGAGGAAATAGCAGAGCAAGTGAGCTATCATATTATTGATGCGGAAGTAGTTCAGTTCATATCGTGTGAGTAAATTGAGAGATTTGTGAGAGAAAATCACCAAATGGCTAATAAAAAGTTGTACCGTGAGAATTTGTTGCAAATATTATTCGCCAATTCTGACTCTGAAGGGGAATATTTGACTTTTGCAAATGACGATCGGTCTTGTAATAGTCACGCTTCTCCCGGTACATCTTTGCAGCGCAATGGTGCCGCCGTGCAAGGCGAGAGTGTTCACAAAGCACAAACAAATGATCATTTGGACCCTTTGCCCAACGGGGATGGGGGTGGCAGGGTTGAACGTGGTTGTAGTGTCCATAGGAGAGCTGTTGCTGATCGCGCAGGCTCTAAGGGCCACTGGCAGATAGTACAAGTGCAGTCAGTTAGTAGGTGCGCTCTGCGCTGTGTCATGTAATGAGAGGTTGGTACCCTACTCTCAAGAACTATAAACTGTGTTGCCTAGATACCTGATTGGGCAGATAGCTGGTCAACTGATCAAAAAATAGGCACATGCATTTTACTATGGCATTTTAATTTTACATTATTATTATTATTTATAACTAATGTTATTTTGTAATTTTGATAGTGTGAGTGGTATTAGTAAACGAGTTGTGTGCCTACTTACTAGAGTTTAAGGTACACCAAATACAAAAACAGATGCACGCTGCACTCCATTGAGATGAACTGCAAAATATCACAGTTCGCTTGACGAAGAGTGAAACTCTGAAGCGTACGTTCAGTGTTTGGCGAGTGAAAATATATCTGTGCTAAACTTATACTCAGCCTCCAACTCACACACCAGTATGTAAATTCTCAGTTTATTAGCCATTGGCTAATATTAGACACCATTTAGTCGTCCAGAGTGAAGATTTAGTCGCATATGCAAGTGATTTACTTGCAATGTAGAGGGTTGGAAGAAAAGTTTAAGAGTACCAAACCGTCCATGTATACTGTTTCAGGAATGACAAACATGAGTGTAAAAAATTACGTTGAAGAATCTGTTAAATTATTCCGCAATTGACAACTGTAACAATGAACGGAACAAATTATCTGATAAGCCAATGTCAAAACAGAGCTGCACTTTAAGAGATGCTGAGTAAATTCAGAGTAACAAAACTACAGCAACAACAAGTAGGGTTGGGTATTGTTTGAATTTTATCGATTCCGATTCTACTTACTGATCCTATTTTTTTTTTTTTCGATTTCCATTTTTGATTCCAATGTGATTGAATAATGATATCAAACATTTATCCTGGGTCTCTTTTTTGCAAACCGTTTATTGGAGCTGAATACCATGAACAAAAATCAGCATGCTACATAAAAACTGGACTCTTTAAGAGCTGTTTGTGTGCAAAATATAACTGCATGATTGTGAATTTTTTTTGTCTTTTCTCAACTAAACAAAATCACATATAATTTATGATTGAATGATTCAGTGACTCACTCAAGATGTACTGGTTTCATTACTGGATGAATCAGCGTTCTTGAATTAATCTCTTGTATGATTCGAAGACAAATACATTTTAACAGCTCCTTTTCACCACCTACTGGCTTTAATGTAATCGACTAATCTTCATTTTAAGTGACAAATTACTTTCAAAAGGTGATTTACTCTATTTTAATCACTACCATACACATCGTACAAACACAGTTTATATCTACTATAAAAACTATAAACTTTTATCTCAGTACTTATGTGATTTAAATGTTTGTAACAGAAATAATGATACTGTGTGGCTGAAAAGACTGTGAAGCTGTTTTCTCAACATTGGTCGCACACATCAAAGTTTGAGGAATGAAACCGATGAATCATTGTAATTTAGGAATGGAATCACGGTGTTTGAATCGTGTTCGCGATCTTTAAAGATCTATTAAATATAAGTTGCAACATTTAGCTATCACCAAATTTATACTTAGCTGTTTTTGGCTTCTGATCGCAAATGTAAGCAAACTTTGAAGCACTTAGATTAGCGAGCAAGGTCCTGGCAGATCGCTAGGTCCGGTCCTCACAGGTGAAGAAGAAAAAAATAATTGGTTGGCGGAATCGAAATTTTAATTTGACATTAAGTATCAGGAATCGGAATCGATTTTCGATTCCCAACCCTAGCAACAAGTCTGTGTTGGCTTTAGCAGCTTCTACAGGTAAAGACAACTTAAAGCACTCTTCTTGATGTGTCCTTTTTTTTAGGCAGTGTTTGAAAATTTTAGTTTTTAAATTCTAAATGTCAAAAATATTTAAATAGTTTAATTATTATTCCATTAATGAACTTAATTTGTAGTATTAATTTTAGCAGAGTTAAAAAAAAAAAATGAAATAACGTCTTTAAAATAATTTGTTTAAAATATGTAGGATTTTATTTTTGGGGGGTGGGGTGCATGTCTTTGTCACCTTTTTACCCATGATGAGTTTGCATCCCTACAGTTACATGTGTAATGAATGGTTCTCTTTTGGTGTGTCTGCTGAAAGGGACCGGTTTGGCCACTCCAGACCACGACGATCCACCTCCAGAGAGCGTGAGGGGAGGAGGCGGCGGCGGCGAAGTCGGGATGAAGACAAGTTCAAAGGCAGTCTGTCAGAGGGTATGAAAGCAGACCAAGACTCCTCCTCTGAAGAAGTGTGAGTATAATAGTGCTATTTTCAAGGTTTGAACCTAGTGTTGTTTAGGGATGCACAGATTATAGATTTTGTTGGTATGATTATAGTCTGAGGAATGATCACGGTCCATGTCCGTATAGCCACTTTCAAACTGCAAGTTGGACCCGGAAAATTGCCAGAACACATTGTCGGGTCGGGATTAGTGTGAACGCAAACACTTCCCGGGATTGATTCTGGGATTGATCCAGGGTTGGAGATCCTAGTAACATTGCCGGGTTCAGTCCCAGAACGAGCACTGTGTGAACAAAAGCCAGAACTAATGCCGTAAAGGGTGTGTCGTAGTGATGACGCAGGTTATCGCATGACTCTTTTAGCGGATGTTTTGAAGGCAGATTAATGTTCGCGACGAAACAAATATGTGCAAACAGTAACGAAGCAGAGATCAGTTTCCAGCAGAAGCTGAGATCGTGCGCCAGCTTAAGTGAAAGTTAACGTGTCTAACGTTTTCGACTTGTACATTACACGTCACACCGTGATATCATGTGTTTCACGGGACCTTTACAGGTTGTGTGTGAACGCACGCACATATTCCGGGTAATCACTGGCCGTGTGAAAGTGGCAAAATCTAGCGACCCGGGAACAATTGCCGGGACACATTACCTGTGTATTTTCCGGAATCGCAGTGTGAAAGGGGCTTATTTCCCTTTTGAAAATAACTAATGGAAATCGGTTACAAAATTTTGTGTTTTCAGTTTGTGCATACTTGCTACATTTAATTTAGACCTGAGGTAGAGAACTTGAAAACATGGTGAAAAAATCTATTGCTGGTTTTTGACTTAAACATAAATAATACTGTAAAAGGTATAATAAATCACACGTTAAGTACTATTATTAATATAAGACTAATTAATTTTATTTATCACCCAGGGGAAACTGTTACTAATAAGAGGAATTAACTGAACTGTTATTGTCATCAACTCTCATCCATGCATATTAATTTTAAAAATCTTTTAACCCTCTAAGCGCCAATGATATGGTCGAGTTTACTTGACAAGATGCGGCACTGAATAAAACGGCCAATTTTGTCAAATAGGGTGTCAAATTTCGTTCGATCTCCCCTCCACTAGATAGCAGACATTTCATACTTCATCTCTTATTTAAAAAAACGTCATGCGTCTATACAAAATCTTCGAGCTAGAGCGCATTGAATCAGTGCGAACAAAAGCGGAGCTAGTGTGAGAGTGAGCCCCTTTTATCAGAGCAATATTGTAGTCAACGTCAGTGAGTATTTGCATTAGATTATTATTATTATTATTATTGTTGTTGTTTAATCATCATTGTCATCATCTTATTGTATTGGTATAGATTAAGCTTAATGGAGTTTTGGTGCTTCTATTCGCGGACCCTGATTCTGAAGGGGAATATCTGCCTTCAGAAGGTGACGGTGATTCTGAAAGTGAAAGTAAAGCCCTACACCAAGCACAAATGGTGAATCCTTTGCCCAATGTCAGTGGTGGGAACAATGTTTCCCGGGGTCGGAGTGTTCATCGCGAAGTTAGCAGGCATGTTAGTGTTGTGGGGAACGAGGCGGGAGATTTTTACCGCGCTAGTGTAGCTTTGTCTTCTGACCGTGTGCTTCACCGAAATCGCGGCGACAGTATTGTGGTGGAGACTAATGCCTCTGGGTATGTTAGACGAGGTCGAAGTATTCAAAGGACAGTTAGGGGACAACGTGGAGGTAGGGTGGGGAGTCGCAATGATAATGACAGTAGTCCGAGCTGTGCACACTCGGCGCGCGCTGTCTGTCTCTCGTCTTGTCTCGTCATCTCACTCATGATCTGTGCCTTGCGGTGGCGAGTGAGCTTTTGAACTAAACCGGTCTTGTCTACTTGTGTTTGTGTGTCATATGAAATAATATATATGTGCCCCATACATGGAATCAGAGTGCCTACTGTATGTAGTAAATGGAAAATCTCTACAGCAAAAGGCCAACCGCTACATGCATTCGGTTTGTTTCTACCATTTATTAGTAATGATTTACACAGTTTGTTTACTACTTATTATTTACCTGAGCATTCAGTATTGTGCATATAGCATACAGAAGGTGCGGGACATTTTGGGGGGAAAAAAGTGCTGCAGTTTTTATTATTTTAAACATGAGACTTTTCATGAAAATTCTATAATCCAAGATGCCGCCACCATATGACATCATGAAGATGCAAATTAGATGGGGAAATGTAATCCCTAAATAAACTTTGGGTCATCCTTAATATCTTCTATAATTTACAGAAAGTCTCTAATCTTTATCACTTTTAAGATATAGCCTTTTGAAAATTAAGATGTCAAAACATCGAACGTTTTTAGGAAAAAACCTCTGGCGCCTAAGGGTTAATTTCATCTAAGTTTAACATGTGGCCTGAGAAAATCATGTCAATTATTTTGGTTTGTGAGATCGGAGAGCGTGTTGCACACACACAGAAACTTGTGACTTTTATTAATAAAATAGCTTACATACTGAATTGCTACATTTTATTTTTTCACCAGGCAAAAAATCACTGTTTTTGAGTAACCTAAACAGTTTTATTGTTTTTAGAGAGACGGTGCAGCTAACAAGCTGTAGCTTCGCATCGGTTGGTTCTTGCCTTCACATTGTGTATTAAAATAAAAAAATAAATAAAAATAAATATATATATATATATATTATTATTATTATTATTATTATATATTTTTTTGTTTTTTTGTTAATTTATTATTTTTTTTTATTTTTTTTATTTTATGGCATCCCCTGCGAAACATTTCTCATACGAGTATCGATACAGCTGGCCCAGTATCGATATTGTGGCATATGTGCAGCAGTGAACAGTGTTTAATTTGAATACAAGAACAGCATTTAAATTTGAGTAGAAAAGTGCGAGGTTTCTAAAAAATAATGAATAGAGCATAATATATAGGCCACAACAAGGCCCCTTTAAATACAAGATAAGCGTTCGATCTACGTCAGAGCGCTCATGAATCTTTCTGAAGCGTTAAGAGCAGGGCGGCCAGAGCGATTTTTGACGCTCTCGATGGCGGCGGTGTGAACGCACAGTAAGTAGTACACCTATAGTATATCACACAACATTTCTTCCATGTTTTAATTTTACTTGTAAAAACCCTTTGTTTGCCAAAAAATAAAGTTTGCTTAATTTTCAATAATTAAAAGATAAATGAAATAGTTTTATGCCTTCATTTGATAACCAGAAAAATTGAAATGCACAACGCAGAATTTCTGAGGAAAAAAAAAAAATCAGGCTACTTTGAAAAAAAATAAATGAATAAATTAAGTTGTTTTATGCATTCAAATAATTAGACGTGCTAAAACACAGAATCTGGTAACAATGAAAAAAACATGAGACCACAAAAGAAAACATTTCATAGGGTTCCTCAATTAGATTGTTCGCCAAGGGTTCATTGCTCTCATGAGTCGACTACCCCTTACTGGAATTCTGCCAACAAGTACCAAGCCACAAGGGCCAACGTGAATCTCAGTATATGCTAATATTAACTATCGCTTGAGGATAATTACAAAAAACACACATACGTTATGCGCACAACAAATGATTGAAGGGGGTTTTCTGCATAACTATTTTAGTCTTAAAACATACCACTGCATAATTAGTTTTTCAAATATAAAAGTAAGTACAATGTGTCAAAGAGCCAGAATCTTGAATAGTGTCATATAATATGGATTTATTTTACGCACTAGAAACATCATAATTCACGAATAATTTGAGTAATCACAAGTAAGCAACAATAAGAACAAAATTACTATTTATACATACAGTAATCCCAAGTTACCGTTATAATAGCCGTATTTACATTATATCTTTGTCATATAGTGTCAAATTATTCAAGTGGATGACATGCTGAAGGGCAGTTAGAGCTATGCTAATCCATACAGATGTGCAAGATAGTCAACAAATTGTTTAATCCACAACCTTATTCCTGGCCGTTCACAATTGATAGCGGTGAGTACACAGTACAAATTACGAGCAGGAAAAGCGGTTGATTAACAGCAAACATGCTGATTTTCGGCCTCAAACGAGACAGCATCGGGGGACATTATGGGTCATCATGCAGGCAATACAAGCAACCATTGCCCACAATACACACAAAAGAGTATTAAGAAATAAAAATAAAAAAAAAAAAAAGAAATTAACGGTGTGCAAAAAGAGATACGCTAAGTTACGTTTTTCAAAGAGTTGTTTCCACATCTGAAGCACTGCCACAGACAGGCACGTTTGGTGTCACGGCGCATGATCTACTCTATTGAGAATGGACAGACATCTGAGAAGTTTCACTCCGTGGCGCAATATTGGAACTTGAATTTGTAATCTTATTGGCCTTCGATCGTCTTTTAAAGAGGACATTAACATTTGGCTTCTATGACAAAATGAACGAAACTTTGTAGAACTTGAAACTGGACTTCCCCCCCCCCCCCCCCCCCCCCCCCCCCCACACAAAACCCCCGGGCCCCCGTAACTTTGTAAGGGGAGTATGCGCTCCGTGTCTCTCCTGAAGTGTAGACGATCGAAGGTCAAATAATTTCTATTTGTAAACTATCAATCTAAAATTAATGACAAAACTCCCTTACAATAGTCGAAGAAAAACAACCTCAATAAGAACATTAATTAAAAAAGAGGCCCAAAAACAATTAACCACGTCGCACATAATTTCTAACAGGCTCTTCAAAATATGGGCATTTCATTGAAATTTTGTTTATGTTTTTACCAAAGATTTGTTTTCGCTAATAACGTGTTTTCATTCTGCACAAATGCCTTGCCAATTCAGATTTCGGATTTAGGTTAAATACAAGGATTAAATGTTTCGCAAGTTTTTCGTTTGGGTGTTTTTGACAACTGGGTATGAACTAATTTCTCCTGTTGGCTGGGAAAAAGAATTTTTGCGCTTAGAGACCAGATTTCATCACCGCGAGAGCTTTCAATAAGGCGCGCCACTGAGTGACGTCTGTGCTTCCCAGTCAGATAGCACCTGTCCCCAAAGCTCAACTATCCAATCAGAGTAGATCACTGTTAAAGCCCGCCCCCACGAGGGTTTGTGTCCAAAACACCAAACAAAACGGCAAGCGTACGCGAAATCTGTGGCAATGCATTCAGAACCAACGATCCGCGAAAAATGAATCTTTGAAAACATTAACAGAATGAAGCTATTGAAGATCCTGTTAAATTTGTGCGATGAGTTCATTTGGTTCATTTTCATTGTGTTTTTCTTCTTTGGAATGGCATATTTTTGATAGTTTCTGTAAAGTTACGTTCGCAGTTTTAAATAAAAAGTTCGTTCATTTTATGAACCAACTGTAATATCCATAAGCTTTTGAACTCTTTTCATTGGATCGTCTAATTCTGTTGTGACACGGTATGCTGCAAAACCATGGCTTGTTTTTTTACATACCAAGACGCAGTTTTCGAGCGTGAGTTTCCAAATGGGCACAAACATACTTCCCTGAAGAACTGAAACTTAAAGTAATTACTATCCATATTACAATTATTGCTTCGTTGTTTATACAAAGATTTAAATCTGACATTTAACTTAAGTAATTTTGTGTATTAGTGCGCATCTGGAAATGAATTGTTTCAAATGATTCAGTTTGATTTGGTGAACTGGTTCGACCACTTCAGTAAGAAGATCCAGTTAAATAGTAAGATTAATTCGTGATCATCACTAGACGCTAGACAAAACCAGTAAAACCCATTACAAACGTGGCATTTGTTGCATCCAGTGGGGACATAATTACTCATTATAATGACTTACAATGTCTTTTTTCGATTGCGCTTGTGTATCGTGCTTTGCTGTGTAAACCTAAAACCATGTTGGCATTTTTGATCGGAGAAACAACAAACAACAAGCCTACTCTACTGCACAAAACTCGCATTTGAATCATCATTGGCAAATTATTTAAATATAAAAAAACTTACTTACAGGCCGTGAGTTAGAAGCGCCAGACTGTCCTTGCAAAGTTTGAACTGCCCAACTCTATAGAAACAGCCGTTGTGCCACAGACTCATTGCAGGTTACTGGTTCAGGAAACAGTCCTCATCCTCCATAAAATGCGTAGAACACATCTGAATATTTGGGTTGGACTGTTCTAGAACAGTGTTGAAATACAACTTAACCACTGATTTCAAGTCATGTCCCTTTTTGGAAGGCTAAACAAAGTAGGGGGGAAGTTGTGGCCTAATGGTTAGAGAGTTTGACTCCTAACCTTAAGGTTGTGGGGTTTGAGTCTCGGGCCTGCAATACACACTACTGAGGTGCCCTTGAGCAAGGCACCAAACCCCAACTGCTCCCCAGCGCCACAGCATAAATGGCTGCCCACTGCTCCGAGTGTGTTTATGGTGTGTGTGTGTTCACTGCTGTGTGTGTGTGCACTTTGATGGGTTAAATGCAGAGCATGAATTCTGAGAATGGGTCACCATACTTGGCTGTATGTCATGTCACTTTTTCACTTATAGTTTCCACTTTCGCAACCAAACACACAGCGACTCCAACATACGGCAGCGAGCGGCAACAGAGAGAATAGAAGTAATGCCTTCTTTCTTTGCGTGTACATTTGGGCGCCGTTATGCAAATCTTCCCACATAGTGAGCGTAGACGGCGAGTGTGTTAAAACGAGCACTTTTTCTTTTTATAAAAAGTCTTAACTTTATAAAGAATATCTCTTTGGATTTAAGACTTTAGTCTTGCAACTTTACAGATCTTCTTTATGCACCAAGAGCTTGTAACACTCTAAAGAGAAAGGAAAAATTGAAATCGCATATATGACCCCGCTTTAAAATAACAAAACTTTACCAAAACCTTTTTATTTTTGTTGAAAAAATGCGGAGTCATTTCAGGCCTCCACAGTCACTAGATCTCAATCCAATAGAGCAGCTTTGGGATGTGGTGGAACGGGAGATTCGCATCATGGATGTGCAGCTGACAAATCTGCAGCAACTGTGTGATGCTATCATGTCAATATGGACCAAAATCTCTGAGGAATGTTTCCAGCATCTTGTTGAATCTATGCCACAAAGAATTAAGGCAGTTCTGAAAGACATCTAAACCGGGATCCAACCCGTACTAACAAGGTGTACCTAGTAACCTAGTAAAGTGGCCTGTGTGTGTTTGTATATATGTGTGTGTGTGTATATACTAATCTTGTCATATAAGTGATTGAGTCTTTTGACTGATGTGAAACCTTAATGAATGTTTAGGCTAGAGGACTTCGATGCAGAAGAGGAGGATGAAGAAGCTCTGATTGAGCAGCGCCGACAACAGCGCCTTTGCCATTGTGCAGGTAACACAATATAGCAAATTCTTCTGGAAAGACTGTAACTTACCTCCTTTTTAGAGAACACGATCAGATTATACATGCATAAAAACTCTGTTCTGTTTTGATATAGAAATATAAATCTGTAAATGAGGACAGTAATATGGGCGCCATGGCGTCAGAGCCGCAGCAGTCCTCAGAGCAGCACCCACAGTCGCTCACCTTCCCCTGATGACATCCTGGAACGGGTAGCACCGATGTGAAGGAATACGATCGGAGAATGTAAAGCACTTTTGAGGCCAACATCAAGCAGCACAACCTCATCGCTATGAGAAAGAATATGTCTTTGCTCTAAGTTGGGTTATGCATTTGTTGATTATCATGGTTCTTGCTTGAAGCATTTTCAGAAAATGTGGGGGAATTTTATGGTTACAACTGGATTAGTCTTTTTCCTATAAAGACACATCAAGAGTACAATTTGTAAGCTATGAATCTACTCTTTGTCTTTTAATGGCAGGGGTCAACCTGAAGAAGCCCTCAGCACCTGACATGTCTCACTGAGTCAGATGACATGTTTGCTGCAGATTTTGATGTAAAGCTTATTTGATCTTTCTGCAGCTTAAAAGATGTATACCAGTTGGTGATCGTGTGAGAGTTTTGACTGCTTTGTTCGCTCTCATTTCAGAGTGCTAGACTGAGGGCTGCTGGCATTGGTAAAGATTTTAAGGAGAACCCCACATCTCCAGGTGACAACTGGACCTGAGTATTTTCATGGAAGGATGACTACCGTAAGCTTAAATCTTTTATTCCAAAACTCTTGATTCTTTCCTAAAGGCACCGGACGGGGAACCCATGCTTTTTTAGATGCAAGATAATGATAACAATTATAAAACATCTGTTTTAGGTGTGGAAACATCGGCAAGAGAGATACTGGGGGACAACACGCTCCGTTTGATGTGTTATGGGTACAACTGGACAGGGTGTGTTCTAGTTAAATGTTAGGCAGAGCTAGGGGGACACTGCCCGGGCTGGCCAGGCGGGATCTCGGGGCCGGCAAGATCATGGAAAAACAAGGACGCTCAATGTAAAGTTAAGCATCTTCAACAATTGGATGTGTCGCAGTGGGAATGCATTCGTGGCTCTTTTCATATTTAACCCCAGAATGTGTATAGAAGTTTTTCCACCATATCTACTCTCTCGTAGTAATGGCTGAGAAGAATCAAGTCCATTTTCATTTTCAATGGTTTTGTTTTGTGGGGTTGTCTGCAGGAACAGAAGACCTGGACTGAACGGAAGGCTTGAGTTTTCTTCTTAAAGAAGAGCTGAATGGACGCAAACTCCTGATATAAATTTACCATCTGTGTTTGCGGGCTTTTTTTCTGTTGAGACACTTCTACCCACAAACAGCAATCTCTGTTTAGTGTTTGAACCTCTGCAGGTATTTTATGTCTGTGGTTTGTTGTGTGAGAAAAATTTGTAAAGTTACAATATATATTTTGGCTGATACCAATTGCACAAATTTGCTTGGGAGCCAATAACATCAGTTTTCCAACAATTTAAGCAGTGCGATTGTTTTAAACATTTGTAATAAGTAATTTTTTCTCATCGTGAAGGATCACTGTGGTAATGGCTACTGGAAGCTTCAGCTTTTGCATCACCAGGAATAAATCACATAAAACCTTGTCACGTTTTTTCGCCCATAATGAGTTTGCCTCCCTGATAGATCTACAAATGTAGAAATTTACAGTCTTTGTGAAATAGGGCATCAAACCATTTTCATGTCATTAGAAAAAAGGTGATTGAATGTTTAGTATATTACAAATATGGAAATGGACAAAGAGTACACGTTTGAAATGTGACTGAAAATAATTCCTTGATCATGATCAGCCTTATCAAACTAATTCCAATAATTAATATCATATAAATATTATAGAATATGGTCCACTAACGTAAAGTACATCTAATTATTATCTCAAAATATAATGTAAAATTACAGTCATTTCTCAACTGCTTTTTCAACCATCGGTTGTACTCTCTCATGTAATGAACTGCCGCGAAAGCGTACACAGTACTGAAAAAAGTAGTAAAAAGGACGTGGGGCTTGCACATTTCAAGGGCAGGTTCGGTTCCTACAGTAGCAGCTCCTTGTCTGGCCCTCAAACTACTGATCCGCTGGCAACCATCCTCCCTGGCTGACATCACACCAGACCACACATTGGTGGAGCATCTCATCTATATATGGTGCTGGACTCTAGAGATTTTATTTGATGACTCACTCACTCACTCTGTCCTACAGGGGGGGGGTGAAAAATGAATCAAAGACCCAATTCCTTAAACTCTGTGTATTTTCGGCTCTGGCATTCTCATGTCGCTGACAATGAAATAACACATCCTTACCCTACGTCAAGTAGATTCTACAGGGCACCTGAAATCTGGTAAGTTAATAAAAGTTGCATTGTAGTTGTGTGAATTGGCAGGCTTTTTCTTACAGTTCTATATTAATAATAATTTTAGTTTTCACAGATTGTTTCCCCACCAACCACAAAACAGACACTTGTGGGAACCAATTTGTTCATGGGCCCTAGTAATCGGATTTAACTTTCTCTTCCTTTCCAGTCCATTGGTAAAACCGATGTCTAAATCTATATGATCAGGCATTGTGATTATGTGGTCAAGTCGGTTGTACCCTATATGGAAGCTATACACTAGGTGAAGATCCTGTTCCCTGGCTCTTCAACAACAACGCACATGCTGAAGCTGGCCATGGATCTGAAGGGCAAGATGCCCCAACAACGGTACTGCAACCAGGAGCTGTTTCAGCTTTTTTTTCCTTTTTTTTGTAACTTGCTTTGTGTTGTTACATTGAAAAAGATAAACTAAACAAAAAAAAAATTATTTACAATTTAAAAACTAGTTTTTTAAAAAATTACTCACTTTATTAGTGGATGAGGCGACGTTGGTAAGTCACATGTAATAGATTCTTACAAGGTGTTTTTTATTTTGTATTGTTGTGTAGATGATCCGGAAAGGCCCTGTTTAAAGACCAACATGTTTGGACCAAGAACTTAAACTTCCCCTGTATATAGAGGTAGACAAAGTGACCTGGAAAGGGTACGTTTCCAGTTAATTTGTGGGATTCCACTTCTGTCAAGGTGTTGGTTTCTAATTGATTTCAAGACCCATTTCACAGCAAACTATGACAACTGGCACACGTCCTGCTGTTAGGGATGTAACAATACAGTCAGACCACGGTTCAATAGATACCTCGGTTTTTAAAACCATTGGGTTATTTTTGGTGTCGGTTCTGATGGCTTGGACATCAGTGTTTTTTTTTTTCTTTTTTTTTTTTTGTGATTCGCGGATTTAAAATTGTATTTTAAAAAAAGCTCTAGATACACTTTACCTAAAAACTCCACAGTACCACTTCTATTTTACTACTGAGAAAACATGGATTTATCACTATGTCCTACTTCAAATTTCTCAGTGAGAGAAGTTTTTATTTTTATGATTTTGCTGATTATTAGAAACTCGTTAAAAAACACACGTCATGTCAGTTTAATTCCAAACACTGGGGGGCGCCAGGAGGGGCGCCGCCCTTGCAAAGAAAATTCCACTTATGCATCACAGTAATGATAGAAATCAGGGCGCTACAGGAAATCCCTAATTCAGAAAGAGGCATCCAGCCCTCACTGTAGGTGAATTAAAAGGGAAGCGTTTTGAATGATAAAGACAAAAAACACTTGACTGCAACAATGTATAGTTGTTCTGCGGGGCAGCTGTGGCCTAATGGTTAGAGAATTGGACTTGTAACCACAAGGTCACAGGTTCGAGTCTCAGTGCTGGCAGAGTTGTAGGTTGGTGGGGAGTGAACACAGTGCTCTCTTCCACCCTCAATACCCATGGCTGACGTGCCCTTGAGCAAGGCATTGAACCCCCAGTTGCTCCCCGGGCACTGGATATAGCTGCCTACTGCTCCGGGTGTTTGTTCACGGTGTGTTCAGCTTCTTATTGGATGTTTGGTTGTTGCTTTTTCAAATGCAGATTATAAGCGGAGAGGTGTTTCCTGATCTCAGAGCGTGAACTCACGGGCACACCAACAGAGCCAATTCGGAGAGCGAAATAAAATGCATGGAAATTATTTAAACCCAAAACAGAAAACAAAAAAAACAATTCACGAGTGCATATTGAACCGTTGATGTCATACCAAATAGTTCAGTGTTTTATTGAGAATTGTGACATCCCTAGTTTTGCTTCCTGTTTCATGTCCTTCACCTTCTCTCACCACATTCTTTTAAACCTTCAGGAGAAGGTAACTGTGATGAGCACCATTAACCCCACTAAAGACCTGCTCGTGGACATGATTGGAGGTCAGAGGTTACCAGAGGATCAGAGAAAGAAGGTCATGCAACTTAAAGATCTATATTGGATGGTACTCTGATGCTGGACCCAGCGAAAAACGCGTCACCATCAACCAAGCCCTTCAGCATCCTGTTCATTCAGGAGAAGATATGATACTTTCAACATCAGACCTCTGTCTGTCCACTGTTCCAGGACTGAGCCAATAGACTCAAGCTCAGAATGTTTGTAATCAACACAAGACTTTAAATTTTCTATTTTTATTCATGTTTTTCTAGTGATTTTTGTTTTACCCAGTCATTTTTGATTCAAATCTCTCAGAATGATCTTGTTTTTATTGTACATATGCACACATTGTCATTCACTTGAGAGAAAGCATGTTTAGCAGTTATAAGACTTTGTCTTATTTAACTTCAGAAGTGACCGAAATGTGCAGAATGCAGCATTTACAAGGTTAGTTGAGTTGTTCAGATGTTTCAAGGCAAGAAATGGCTGGGCAAAGCTAATCCGAGGGGTATATTAAGATACAAACTATTTTTTGAATTTTCCAATTATAATGCAAACGTGCCCTTTTTGGTGACTGCTTAAACCAGCGACTTCAATTTGGATTTTTTAAATTTTTTTTTTTTTTTTTATCTAATCAAGGAGTGCACCACTTTTTGCTGGTTAGTAACTTCAAAAAATGCTCCTTCCTGTTGAAAACAATACGCAATAGACCATCATGTACATCTGTTAAAATGATTGGTTTTGCCATAATGGTACATTCACCTCAAAACGTTACTGGAGATCACACTAGAAACCTTGATGTCTCATTTTATTTGTCCCACCTTACAATCCTGTCCTATTAAGAGATTGGTTTTTAGAAACAATTTAATTTACATGGGACTTTAAGGTGTTAGATCTTAAGTGAACGATGGCAAATTGTCACTTTTCAACAGCTAAATTGTTCATTTACCTGGATTCACTGTTTCCAAAAACTCCAAATCTGATGTTTTAATTTGAAAAATTTACTTTTTGGATCATTAGTCTCTATTGGTTTCTGTTTAGCCATTTGTTATTCCATATTTATCTTTGAAGTTTGAATTGGGCACCACATTATGATCCAATTTCAGTGTACCAGGCCTGTTAGAGAAGATGCTTGTATTTCAGTTTCCCAATGTTAAGGTTATCTGATAGGAAGTGCCTCCCTCTTTGTCTGAATTGAACCATAACAGAAAGTCTCAACAGATATGCCCTGACAGACAGACGATCAATTATTTTACAGTGTAAATAATTCAGGTTTTCACAGTGTAAAACATTTTTTCTTTCTAATTTGGAAGTTTTTTTTTTTTTTTTTTTTTTTTTTTTTATTAATAAACATGAAAGATTTGATTGGGAAGGAAAATGAAAAGGTCTACTTGAGCGTTGTCTTTTTAGTAATGTTAAAAATTTTCTGATGTATTAAGGTTTTTTTTAAACTTTATGTAACCTATTTTAAGTCAGCTGCAGTTCTTACATAATCTGTGGCATCTGAGACATGCTGAGGCCTCTTCTGTTTTGACTCCCTGATGTGACATTTAAGCATTCATTTAGATGTCTAGGTGGAAGCCTGTAAAAATGTCTGCCTTCTACCCTCACTTCCTGATTCACCCACCTCACTCACATGTTTTCATATGGTCAAGCTGACAAATACAGATTAAGGTAGCAAAACAATCTACTTCAAGTTGAAATGCTATTGATCATGTAGAGATTTATTGCAGTTATTCTAACTCGTCTTAAAGATCTTGAAAAATTTAAGTAGCAACATTTATTTTATTTTTTTTCCTGATTGTGACATCCAAAGTCAAAACTATTGAAAAATGTAGAGTAGATTCTATCCACTGGTTATTGATTGGATTTTGAGATGTGGGCTTCGCACTTAAAAATTAATGCAAGCTTGTGATTCGATTGTGGAGGGAAGCAGTGTTTAATGGTGCAGTGTGTAATATTTGAGAATCGGTTTACAGAAATGCAATGTAACATACAAAACTGTTTTCAGTGGTGTATAAATGCCTTACAAAATTCACTGTTGTTTTAATTACCTTAGAATAAGCCATTTCTATCTACATACACCGCGGGTCCCCCTCCATGGTTAAGTAGCGATGTTTCTACAGTAGCCGTAAACAGACAAACTACTCTACAGAGCGCGTTTTGTCACTTTTGTTGTTCTTCGATTCTTCCTCGTGTTCCTCGTGCTTTTAAAAGGCAACTTGCATTGTTGCTATGTTGAATACGCACAAAGTAGTGGTAGTAGTCATTGTGTAGTTTATAAGAAGCAGAGGTCATTCTAGAAGAAGAGTAAGCTTGCTTCACTACTCTTACCTTGTTCTAACTAGCATGCAAAAAGCTTGGTAAAGTTAATAAAACTAACACATTGATGAACATGAAACAATATTTGCAATAAAATATTGGTTTACTAAATTAATTACATATAATTTATTAATTTAGAATGGACCATTGACACTCCTAACTGAGATTGTAGATAGTGTCAATGGTCCACTTGAGAGATAGGTGGCGGTAATGCACATAAGACTGTGATCCGCCATAAAGCAAGAAGTTTTAGCCTTGATTCCCATCCACTTCCATTGTAAGACTGACAGACTGCAGTGGTTTGTGTTAAAAATCTTCGTTTGTGTTCTACGGAAAAAACAAAGTCACCTACATCTTGGATGCCCTAGGGGATAAGCAGATAAACAGCAAATTTTCATTTTTGGGTGAACTATCCCTTTAAGCTGGCTAAATGATTTTGCATACATCACCAGAAAGAATTCTGTTTTCACAGGAAGTTTGAAGACCACCGAAAGATTTTAAAATTACCATTTCAAAAATGGTTTTCATGGGCTGAATTTTAAGTTTTTAAACTTTCAAATTATATCTAATTTTGTGATTACTTAAAATATTTGTTAGAGTAAAAAAAGAAATATAGCTGCAAGCAGCAATTATGGGGTTCAAGCACATTAAGGCCTTTGAGGTGGTCTCGGCCAACCTAGATGTATGGTAGATGACATTTAAACACATCCAAAATGGAGAATAGGCTGACAGACACACAACACACATACACACACTGAAATGAAATCATTAAACTAGTAGATTAATACTCTATAAGCATATTCACACACACACATACACAGACATACACACACACACATATTTTGTTGCAGATATAGATATTTGAAATAAGTGATAGGTGACGAAACCTATTGCGAGTCTTCTCTTTTTAAGATTGTATATGTCATTTTCAGGTTTCACTGTAATCATAATCTGGCAAAATTTTAAAAACTGATATGTCTGTATGAACAAAATGGTAAACTTTGACTCAATGAGATTTAAAATGTTGTAACAGTGGTTTTATTTTGTTAACTTGTGAGTCTGTAAGTAAATCTATGTCTATCGTTTTAGAATTAACAAAGCCAATTAGTGGTCTTTCGCTGCCATTTAGTGGTTATAAGTTGCAATATCTTAAAATGACCGGCTTATAGTTGTCCAAATGCAAATGTTCAACTTTTTGGATAATTATTGACCAAAAGAGTCTAGAGAATAGTACTGCACTGATTTTACTGGTTTTGTGTTTAAAAAACACGACTAGTTCAAGTAGTTTATTTATTTTTATTTTTTTTTATTATTTAAACTATTTAATGAACAGTTTGTTTGACAGCATTGGTCCCAAAGGCAAAGTTGTTCAGAATGATGAGATCTATCATATATGAAAATGTAGTGTTTTTGTGAATATATATGAGCATTTTTTTTAGCAATTTGAGGCTATCTATATGACCATAGAAAGACTGTGTTTCTGAAGCCTTTTTTTAATTGTTATAGCGCCACCTATGGTCCAATCACCATGAAACTATGCATGCTTGTTAAGAGTCATCGGTCACATGATTTAACCAAGTTTAATAAAGTTTTGAGATTTCGTTTACATTTTATAGGCTTTTGGGTATATTTGGCCACACCCCTTTTCTAAATGACCCTGATATAGATAACTAAAGGACAAAATTCAATATTTTTTTGATAATAATTGATCCAAAGAGCCCAGAGAATATTACTGCAGTTGTTTGAGATTAAGCAAAAAACCTAGAACTAGTTTGCAAAAGAAGGTTTTTTACATATTTGTAAATATTTAATGAACTATTTGATTGACAGCATCAGTCCCAGAGGCAAAGTTGTTCAGAATGAGGAGATCTGTCATATGATGTGAAGATATAGTGTTTGTTTGAATATATCAATATGTTCTACAATTTCATGTCATTTTCCATAGAAATTTTTCTGTTTTTAGGCCTTTTTAACTGTTATGGCGCCACTTATGGTCCAATCTCCATGAAACTTTAAATACTTCTTAAGGGTCATCTGCGATATGTTTTCACCAAGTTTCGTAAAGTTTTGAGTTTTCGTTTAGGTTTTATAGGCTTTTGGCTATATTTGGCCACACCCCTTTAATAAATGACACTGTTACAAGTAACCGAAAAACAAATTTCAACATTTTTTTGATAATTATTGATCTAGAGAGTCCAGAGAATATTACTGCAGTAGTTTTGGTTCCGATCGGGTAAAAAACCTAGGACTAGTTCGCAAAAGTAGGTTTTTAACATATTTGTGAATGATTATTAAACGATTTGATTGACAGCAATGGTTCTTGAAGCAAAATTGTGCATTATGAGAAGATCTATCAAATGATATGCATATTGTGTGGGTATGTGAAACACCACGTGATTACTGAGCCAAAAAAATTGTTAGCGCCAACTAGTGGCCGATTTCTTTCAAAATTCTTACAGACCTTAAGAATTTTGGTCTGCTTGAACCCCTAATAAAATATGTAATGGCTCTGGGCCCACCGGTGGGCCTGGTGACACTTGTGGTTAATCACTTGGTCACAAAATGTTATAAATTAAACATTTGTTCACAAAATCTATAACATTTACAAAACGGGGTGCATTTTTTCATGCTGGGTTTAAAAGCAATTAAGTAAAATATGTTTTGGTTTTTTTTTTTGTTGTTTTTTTTTTTTTTTTTTGTTGTTTTTTTTACTGTTGGTTTATTTGTTTTTTTGTCAGAATTGGTTATGTTGAAGATGTGATTTTTTTACATTTGAGTTGTGTTGTTTTTGGTTGTGAAACGATAACGATATGTATCGCGATAGACGTAATCGATATCAATAAAAATTCTTTCAATATATTTTTTTTTCTTCGTTGGAAGAAACCAGAGGTTGCGAAGCAAGTTTGGGTTGGATGAACAAACCCAGCCGGCATTTCAACGTTGAAACAACGTCAGGTACCATGGTTGAATCAACGTTGAATTACCATTTCGATTTTGCAAATTGGATCAATGTTGATATTGTGACGTTGATTCACCGTTGAAATCGTGATGCTGTTTCACCGTCTTACCTTCATCATGGGTGAATTATGGTCGTTCTGTAGACGTTGGATTAACGTTGAATTAGGTGTTGATTTTGAAAAGTGAATCAAGGTTGATAACACGACGTTGTTTCACTGTCGTACCTTGCACCATGTATAAATACACAACTGTATGTTCAATTAGAGCCTAGTTTGCATTTAGATCGACACTGTACATTATGAAGGCTAAAAATCATAACCCCCACCCCCCCCATGGACTGTGTCTTTTTTTACTGTGGGGACTGGAGAATGTGATTTCTACTGAAGGGGACTCTGAAATGTTAGAACCAACAGCCTCGTGCATATAGTGTGGTTGTGCTTCGGGTGATCCTTGAAAGAGTCCCAGCTCTAGGTCCTTTCTGACGCCGTCCCCTCCACTCTCTCCCACTTGTGCGCTTTCTATACTGTCCTGTAAAAAAACAAACACAAAAACACCAAAAATAAATCCTCATAAAATATCAACTTTGATATTGTGAAATATATTTAACTGAAAACTGAATGCAAAATAAATCACACAATATTTTCAATTTACACTTCAGTAACAGTGGGGTTGGAAACAAAGTGCACAACACTATTCATTAAACACTTATTTAATGTATTCAGATGAAATTTTACAATATTAACAAATTATTCACAAGCAGTGTTTTCAGAGCCCACAGTTTACACTGTTTTAATCAGAACACTAGAAACACGGTGTAGTAAAACAAGTAAAATCAAATTAAGAACATTTTTATTAAACTAAGTAAAATCACAACCTATCACAAAAGGTCAATGAATCTCTACCAGAAGTGACAGTGCAGTGTAGCAGATGAACAAGGTCTTACCAATGTTTCAATAATAAGCTGGATCCTTGATGACTCTACAAGGGGAAAGAAGAAATGGTTTACTGAAAAGTTCTTAAAAAGCAAGATTTCATTTTATACCATTTCTTTAATTTATACCAGTGGTTCTCAAACTTTTTATACCAAGTACCACTTCAGAAAATATTTGGCTCTCTAAGTACCACCATAATGACCAACATTACATTTCAACAGCATAGTAGGCCTAACTATTCAGCTACAGTTAAAAAATTAGGCAGTTTTATTCCTAATAAGAATATTTATTGTTGTCAGCCACTTTAACATTGTAAATATTTTGAACATTAACACTTCACTGTGCTTACATACAGGTAAATGAAAACTTACAGATTAAATTAAAATTTGTTATAACAAAAGTTACATAACTGTACTGTACTTAAATGATAAAAAAAAACCTTACTCAAAGATTAAATTAAAATGTATTAACATTAATTTATATTTAATTTAGTGATCCCCCTGTGTACCACTAGAGGGGGCCTAACACTTTGAGAACCACTGCTTTAAACAATCCTAATTCATTTTAAAATTTATTTTCATTAATTCATTTAATTTGTACCGACATTTCCAATTATGTTTTCAGAAAAACACTTTGAGACTATTATAAGTATAAAAACATATATAACACACCTAATATGCATGGGATTCATATCACGAAAATGTGGAAAAAAATCTCTAAAAGACAGACACTATTTACCAGCAACACAACATCAGATGAGCATCTCACTTGAGCATCTGTGATAAAGCAATACAAAAAAACACACACAGGTATTTATCTTCTGCAGGACACATGTCCTTGTTACCCATTTGTAAACTCTGGTAATGTAACGATATACTTTACTATTTTCAAAAGATAATAAAGATAGCGATTTCCTTACCTCAATTTGCCAGTATGTTTGCAGGACCTCGCAGAACACATCTGACCCTTAAGAATTCTTGTGTTCACATTACAGTTTTTGTTCTCCATTGACATGTCACGACTCAAATTCGCTCAAAAAAATAAAAAATTAAAATAATAATAATAATAGGCAAATATTAAATTATTCGGGAACGACCGAACAGTTTCAATGAGCAGCAGCTCACAGTCAGCTGCCTATCACAAGCTGTTTTAGCATTTAAAACTTGGTTTGACGATCCATAAATATAATTTCTGATAGTCACAATTGCAATTCGGATAGTCATAATTATAATTCGACTAGTCACAATGACAATTAGAGATATCTGCAATTATAATTGCACTAGTAAGAAATCGGATTAGAGATATCTCTAAATACTTTGACTAGTCAAAACTCCATGATATCTGTAATTTTTTTTACAGATATCTTCAATAGACGCGTCATAAATACACAAATGTAATTAGAGATATCTCTAATTCAATTTCGACTAGTCACAATTATAGTTTAAGATATCTGAATTGCAATCGCTCCTAGTTGAATTGCTGTTGTGTGACGTCAGAATAAATTTACTCGGCTCCTCCCCCGCCTACTCTGCTAACTGCTAACAACATAATAAAAGTCTGCTTTTGTTGTCACGGAGAGAAAAGCTACTGGATTAAGTGCTTCATGGATTATTAAATAAATCTGGATGCAGCCTTGTGTGGTAAAAGGTCTCCAGCGTGCATATATGTATAGCGGTGACTGAATCATGTTGCAAAATAGACCAAATGCAGTGTAATGTTCAATTAAAGGCAGAAAATCACAAACTGCTCGTTTGAATTTATTATATATTTAGACAATGAAAAACAATGTTTATTTATTTATTTAAAGAAAGATAGGGCTTGATTGCAGCTTTTATCTTACCATTCATTCTGACTTTTTTTCTCAGAATTGTGATAGCTATATAGACAATGCGAGATAAAAAAATAATAATTATAACTGTGAGATAAAAAGTTGCTATTTCTTTATTAATTAATTTATTAATTAATTTCTTTATTTAGTGGCGGAAACGAGCTTCCATAAATAGCCCACAAGGTGGGAGTATTGTATTGTATTATAGCAAGAGATCCATGATGATGATGATATTCTGCCGTGTTCAGTGATGAGCGCCAATGTATTCTTTTAGGCAGCGGCTATTTGCACTTAGTGTAAATAGCATATTTTCTTAGTGATAGATGCTATTTACACTAAGTGCCAATAGCAATGGATTCTCTTTACACTAAGTGAAAATAGCAGTTTTTTTTTAAGATGTGCCATTTACACTAAGCGCAAATAGCTATAGATTACACTGTTAAAATAGCAAGATTTTCTGCTATTTATACTACTTATTTCAAATAGTGACAATTATCTGCACCTCAGTATTGTAGTCCATTATAAAACAGTACGCAATAATAACTTAGTGACTGTAAATGATCATTTTAATTAAAATTTTTAAATGGATGCCACCTTACTGGGACAATAAAGCCCTCCCTACACCTACCCTAACCCTACCTAATATTTGCTTTCAACTTTTTAATTATTTCCTTAATTTTTATTGAAAATAAATGCCTTTCCGATACGATATGAGATTTGAAAAAGGAGAAAAAATGTTTGCCAAAAGGCGGACGTGAATTCGGGTCAATTGTGTCAAAAAGCACACACTTTAACCACTAATACACTACAACTGATGCTCATTTAGCATCGTTTATCGGTGTTAACTATCCCAATCACATGTTGGTGTGCGATAGTGGTAATCTCTGACAACAAGACAGGCTTGCACTTAAATTAACACTGATTCTTTTAACATTATATCAAATGTTACAACGGCTGACATGAGGCTTATACATGTGTTCGTTTGTAAATAAAGGCTAACAAATTTAATCCACAGCACACACAACATTACGATATAAAACAGGACCATTTTAAGCCATTCACAAGCCTATTTAAGTCCTCTCTATATAGCCTACCACTTTTACACATGCTCCAGCTACATTTTTTTATTTCCATACTTTTGAATTACTTCTGTATAAAACAGTTTAAAATCACCCAAAGACGCAGGGACCTTTATTATACAACTCTTAGACAAAACTGCGAATGACAACAGTTTCCAAGCTAGGATTGGTTAAATAAAAATGTTTAAGGTGGGGCTCAACAAAGGTGTATTTGCATGCACATTGTAGATATCAATAAACGTATTTTGACAAGTCAAATTGTTAATTCCAGATATCTACATTGCAATTACGCCTAGTCACAAAGCTAAATGCAGATATCTCCAAATATAGTTCTTCCTAGTCAGAAATCTGATTGGGATATCCATAATTAAATTGCAGATATCTTTTAATGGGGTTTGACTAGTCATAATTCCAATTCAAGATATCTTTAAACATGATTTGCCTAGTCAAAATTCCAATTCAAGATATCTACAACTGTAATTTGACTAGTCATAAATGAATTGCAGATATCTACAAATGTATTTTGGATATCTTTAAAATTTGTGAATTAAAGATATCTTAAATTGTATTTTGACTAGTCAAATCATATTTAAAGATATCTTGAATTGGGATTGCGACTAGTCAAAACTAATTTGAAGACATCTCTTACTGAATTATCACTAGTCAAATTGTAATTTGAAATATCTTTAATTAGAGTTTTGACTAATCAAATCATATTTAAAGATATCTTGAATTGGAATTACGACTAGTCAAAACTAATTTGAAGATATCTGCAAATATTTTTCAATGGAAGTCAATGGAAGATTATGACTAGTCGTAATAGCATTGTAGATGTCTGGAATGTGTATTATGACTAGTCAAAATGACATTGTAGATATCTTCAATGCATATTACGACTAGTCATAATCACATTGTAGATATCTTAATTACAATTACGACGAGTCATAATTGCAATATAGATATCTGGAATTACAGTTGTGACTACCCGAAATTATATTTATGGATAGTCAAAAACAAGTTTTAAAATGCTAAAACGGCTTGCGATAGCCGCCTCTCTCACAGAAAGACAATAACCATCATATTTTCAAATGTAGAAAGGCGCGAACCGTTTCATTGTCCAGTTTCCTGGATGACAGCCAAATTAACCAATCATGATCAAAGTAATAAAGTAAAACAACCAATGGGAATTGTTTCAGCGTGATAAAGCAGCAAAATGTATTTAGATTTATTGTTGTTAATGATGATAATATTTAACATATACCTTTAGATTTTAGAATTGGTATCATGATTAAAATATTGTAAAATGCAAATAAAATAATAATAATAATTTAATATAAAGAATTTTCCAACCATTTAGCATTAAACATTTTCAATGTTGTTTCAACGTTAAAAAACTGACCTTATTTCAACCATATTTCAACGTTGAAGGTTGGTCGTGTGCAGGGTTGGGGAGTAACGGAATACATGTAACGGTGTTACGTAATCAGGATACAAAAATCCAGTAACTGTAATCCGTTACAGTTACGTCAAAAAACGTAGTAATCAGATTATAGTTACATTTTGAAAAAAGGGGGAATACTTTCAGGATTACAATGGTGTTCATTTAAAACTAAATAAATCAGTATTTTGGCATAATAACACTATATTAAGCGCAGCTTGATTAATGACTCACCCGATGTCTACGATCTCCTCAGACGCAGATTGAATCACTGCCTGCTAATCGATATGCTCCCCGCGTGCAAAAACGCGTTCATTTCATGGAAATTCCGCTGCTATTTTGTTTTCAAAGAAGAAAATGCAAACAGCGTGGTTATACAGTGCAAATTGTGCCTTCCAGCAACGAAAACACTTTCTTCATCGAAGGATTCGACATCCAACCTAAAGAAGCATGAATTTGTATTTCTCTATTTTATTATTTTATTTATATTTTTATTTTTTGTATTCTCTATTCTATTTTCCTGTTGAAGAAACATTTCCATTGTCTAAAAATTCAGTTCTTACTATATTTGCTTGGAAAAAAAATGAATTTGTATTCTCTATTTTCCTGTTGGAGAAACATTTCCATTGTCTTAAAATTCTTATTTTTTATTTTCTTGAAAATAAAACAAAATAATCTGTAATACCAATACCATGCACTAGATGTCTGTATATTCCTTTACATATATATTAATTCAGGGCTGTGAAATTCTTAATTAATAAATGTTGTTGTTTTTAAAAAATAATATTTGACCTTGAAGTAATCCAGAAGTAATCCAAAAGTAATCAGTTACATTACTTTCATATTTTGGTACTTGGATTACATTACTGAATACTTTTTTTTATAAATTAATTAGTAACTGTAACGGAATACATTTTTAAAGTAACCCTCCCAAGCCTGGTCGTGTGCAGTAACTGTAACGGAATACATTTAAACCACAACTGACCTTATTTCAACCATATTTCAACGTTGAAGGTCGGTGCATGTGCCGTCTGGGAAGGCACTCGTCTGGTTGGTAACAAAACTAGCAAGGTTTTTTTTAGTCTATGGGAGTGACACGCTACCCAGCCAATCATGTAACAGTTTTGGTTGCGCCATATCGTTGGTGACAGTAACAGAACCGGCGTGGGTGATAAGTGGAGAAAAGCGCTGATCTATTATAGATCAGTGTGGAGAGCCTTATTTGATCGGTGAGGTAGATAGACTGACTGCTGCGCAAATTTTGACAAGCGCCCGCGCATGATCTGAGAGAATGAGCAGACGAGAGAGAGAGAGAGACCCTCCTCCGGCCTCGCGCGCGCGGCTCTCACATCTGCTCTCCCTCCCTCCCTCGCGCATATTAATCAAATTGATATTACCATCAAAATCAATTGAGAACGATGATAGGTCGGATGGCCAGTTTTCACGTGAAGCATTCGGAGATTTTTTGGAGCGTCTCGCTGCAGTGGACATCCAACCCGTCCCACATCCAAGTGTGACGTCACAGACCACGCCCATGTCAAAATACGTCACATTCAAGGAAGGAAGCATCGAAAAGAATATAATTTGTATTGTTTCAACGTGTCATATTCTTTGGTCTTTACCAAACTGTTGACAACTTTTAAGAAACATTTGTGTGCATGTGCATAAACAACAGTAAGTATTTTTTTTAATTTCAACTTCACACAGGCACCTATTGCTAGCAACAAATATACATATATATATATATATATGCGTGTGTGTGTGTGTGTGTGTGTGTGTTGTGTTTTGTGGTGTGTTTGGGGGTGGGGGTGAGATGAGTGCCTATGTTGGAGGGTCTATCTATCCACACATGTATGTAATAGTAGTGGCATGCATGCGTCGTACACACACACACACACAAATACATACATATAACCATACATACATAGTGTAGATTGTATAGATAGAGAGACAGACAGATCTAGATAGATAGATAGGCACAAGTGACACATAAAATAAAGTAATGAATCAATGTGCAATACTTTTTTATACCCTTCCCCCCCACACATAACACTCATCTCACCCACTCAGCCATCCCTCATACTTACCTACACACACAAACAGTTGGTTGCGCCACATCTTTAATGAATATATTCGTTGTGGGCAACAACACCGCATCATTTTCACAATGTCTTGCTGGATACTCTTTGTATGTCACAAATTATCTTTGTATTCTTCTACATTAACGAAAAGATCACGGCGTGTTTGTCATGTTTTGATCAACCTGATGCAGGGCAAGGTTAAGGTCCCCGCTGATACTTGTTATCACTCGAAGGACCACATTAGCCATGCAGTGGTGATCAGCATTTGGATTGATTTTTTGTGGTTTAAAATCATAAAGCCTTATTTGAATTTTTAGTGGACACATATGACGTATGTATAATGTAACAGATAAGTGGAAGACTGACATTGCTGCGTACAGAAATTTTTGACAAGCGTAAAAATCCCGCGCAATGATACTGAGCAGAGGATATATTGAAGCAAGGAATCTCTCTGTGTAGTCTATGTATGTATGTGTGTCCTGCATGTCAAGAACTGTTTTTCTGATCTTTCAGCTGCTCAGACTTTATAATATTTGGAGCTTATCTTTTGTTAAACACAACCAGTCAAAAGTTTTTGAACAGTGAGATTTTTTTAATGTTTTTTTAAAGAAATATCTTCTGCCATCAAGCCTGCATTTTTTAATCCGAATACAGCAAAAACAGTCCAATTTTTAAAATATTTGTCGCGCGCGTAATATATTTTGCTATTTAAAATAACAATTTTTCTATTCCTATTAAAATTAAATTTATTCCTGTGATTTCACAGGTGACTTTACTCCAGTCACATGATCCTTAATTCTAATATGCTGATTTGATGCTCAAAAAAACTTTTATTATTATTATCCCTAATACCCTCGCGCGACTAGTATTATGAAAAATTCAGTTTTGATCACATCTGCCATTTTAAAATACATTCAAATAGAAAGCAGTTCTTTTAAATTGTAAAAATATGGCACATTATACCTGTGTTGTTTTTGTGTGTTTTGGATCAAATAAATGCTGGCTTGTGGGTGAGCAGAAGAGACTTAAAAAATAATAAAAATCTTACTGTTCAAAAACTGGTGGTGTATATTATTATTATTATTATTATTATATTTATGGGTTTTTTTGTAAAATTGTACATGTAATTACTTTTTGTAAAATAATCCCTTAATATGTGGTGGAGGACTGGACATGTTTCATATCAAGTTGTGATGTTTTCATATAAATTGTGAACAAGGCCTGAAGGTCAAATGTCATGTTACTTATATAATCTATCAATGCAATCTTTATTCAGCCTAAGTATGTGTAGCCTACTGCATATGGGGAACCTATCATTCAAAATGTTAACACTTTATGATAAGTGGAATACATCTTTAGAAAAGTAAATGACAATTATACAATAACCAACTTTTACAATAAATTTGCATACGTTTACAATACCAAAAATCTAATTGTCGCCCTTTAAATTTGATGCATTTCAAATGTGAATTTATCTCATTGCTAAATGAACAAGGTAAGGTTTAAAAAGTTTTTAATTGACAATTAGCCTACTTTAATCAACATAAGCGTTTTTTAGGAGCTGTTATGATGACGAAATCAGCTCCGTATATTAGACATATTGATTAGATTTAAGTTGTGCCATTTTATACAAAAAATATAGAAAAACGTGTATTAGTAAAATGAAGGTTATGTTATTTAGATCCCATTAACTTTCCTAAATTGTTTCAACATACTTCCGGGTTCCAGGATCACATGAGGAACGTAATTTGATATGGGCGTGCTTTCGTTTCGTCTCACCTGGACGTGGGCGGGGTGTGTTCGGGGATGGGCGTGAACTTCTACGTCACACTTGGATGTGGGCGGGGTTGGATGTCCACAGCAGGCTGCAGCGAGCCCTACTTGCGGGGATTGTTTTTTCCCTTAAATTACCCATTGTACTAAATCACACTGTTGCCTTATCTCTCTCTGAAAAGCGTGCCGCATATTCAGCTGACATAAACCACACTTTAAATAAACGAATAAAACCTATCCAGTGATGAAATGTTTTCTGTGTTGACACAAATCTTGTGCGATGTCCTAACTACCGGGATAATCACACGTGCTGTCGCCTTTAGATTTTCCTGCTTTTTTGTCCTTTGCCAATCACACCTATGAATCAGAAGAAGGTTAAAGGATTAGTTCACCCCAAAACGAAAATGTCCTAATCGTTTACTCACCCCCAATGCCATCCAAGATATCCAGGTCTTTCTTTCTTCAGTGGAAAAGAAATTAAGTTTTTTGAGGAAAACATTTCAGGATTTTTTCTTCATATAATGGACTTCAGTGGAAACCAACTCAGTTGGTTGCTATTGTTTCCTCAAAAAACTTAATTTCTTTTCCACTGAAGAAAGAAAGAAAGACAGTGATATCTTTGATGGCACTGGGGTGAGTAAATTATTAGGAAAATTTTTATTTTTTGGTGAACTAATCCTTTAAGTTTTAAATAAAAATGTTTAAATATAATATAAGAAATAATGTTTAAAAAAAATCTAATTGCCATAAAAATATCAATAATTATCGATATCGACCGATATGAAACACTTAAATCGTGATACAGTTTTCAGCCATATCGCCCAGTCCTAGAATTATGTTTTACTAGTTGCAACTTCATGCAAAGGCTAGCAAATGAATCACTTAATTCAGATTTTAAATTAACTTTTTTTTTTTTTTTTAGCTGCTATAGGGATTAGTTAAGCAAAAAATATTAATTTCTTTACCTTTAAAGGGGTCATGAACTGAGAAATCAAAATTCCCTTCATCTTTTGACATATAAGAGATCATCGTACTATAAAAACATTATTCAGAACTCAAAACTTTCTCATTAGTCTATAAACAGACTATATTGAAGTCAATCTGCCAAAACGACAGCTTGTGGAATGTGCCGCTATATGACGTATTAGAGCGGGTACCCTGCCTCGCAGAAGAAGATCAACTCCGCCTTCTACGTCACTGCCTGTTTAGCTCCGCCCACTGATTCACACACGTAGTGTAAATAATGAGAGACGAACACAGAAACCAAACGATGAAGATTGGCTCCAAAGATAACAAGATGCTGTGCAGTGCCAAATTCTGAACAAACACTCTATGCATTGCCATCATTCTGATCCCAACATTAGGAAAGAGTGGATTAGCTTCATTCTTAATGAAGTTTCAGACTGTGTCAGTAAAAGATTGGTCATTTGTTCACTTAATTTTACCAATGATTAGTTAACAAACAAGGCCCAATTCTATGATGGATTTTCTGAAAGACAGAAATTAAAAGACGATTCTGTGCTGCTGACTATACCCAGCAAAGATTGGACATTTAATGACCGTTGAAAAGATGTCCCTCCAACACGTCCTGTCATGGTTGAAAAATAGTTCCAAAATGAAAGTTGAACGGACGTCTTTGATGTCATCTGTCCGTGAATTCCACGTCTTTTCTGCATGTCCCTGGACGTCTAAATGCGTCGTCTTCTGGATGTTTAAATGTGTTGCTGAATAGTTTAAATGTATATATAAGCATGCATATAAAATAATCACACTCCCATTGTGTAACATCGTGAAAGGCAATCAATTATGTCTTGAGGTTTAACACATCTTGACAAAGGTTCAAAATCGGTCCAGTCAGACCTGAACGTCCATAAAACGTTTTAATCACGTGTACATCACAAACAAGAACACATTATTTGTGGACATAAGCATAAAAGAAGGATGTTTTGATTTAGCACATTTTATTGTTTTTGAATAGTTTAGCATCTGTTAACCAAACTAAAATACCAATTACAAAATACTGAATTATTATATAAAGGGATAGTTAATCCAAAGACGAAAATTCTGTCATTTACTCACCCTCATGTTTCAAAACGGTATACCTTTCTACGTTCTGATGATATTTTCACGTTTGCTTTTACTGGGACAATGACGAACAAGAATATTCAAGATGATAAAATTCAAGTTGTCTAATGTAATCTTTGTATCCACTTTGGATTTCTGAAAGAAGTTTACAGGACTACCATTTTCATCAGAAAAATTATTTAATGACGGTCATCACTGATTAAAAAGTACTGAAATACTCAATCTTGAACTCTATTATTATTGTCAAAAATGTCTATTTTCACAGTATATTTTTTATTAATTTTTTTAATATATAATAATGTAAATCAATATTATTTATTTAATTGCATTTATTTTTAAATACTTTAATCATATTTATTTAAAAATAATATTAATTATTAAGAAAATTATTAATATTTGAACATGTGGCATAACCACCTTGCAGGAGCCATTGTCGTCATGTGACAAGAAAATAATAAAACATAGAAGACCCTCATCATAAAATATGTTTGAAATCATTGCTATTTATAAAATCAAAGTGGTGTAAATGATTTTAAACTGTATAGAACCGACATGAATTCAAATATTACTTCTGAGAATGCGTTCATGTGTTTTCTACTAGAATGTTAAAAGACGGATTATTTTTATCATGTCTTTATTAATCTTGACATTGACTTACACAGTTGTCTAATAAACACAAAGATATTTGGAAGAATGTTTGTAACCAGGCAGATCTCACATCCCATTAACGACCATTGTAGGGAAAAAATGATTATGATAGTTAATGGTAGGCGAGATCTGCTTGGTTACAAACATTCTACCAAATATCTTTGTGTTCATCAGAACATAGAAAGGTATACAGGTTTGAAACATGAGGATGAGAAAAATGACTATTTTCGTTTTGGGTGAACTATCCCTTAAACACATTACAGTTGTTTGGCTCATTTCTTGTAACCAGCACCCCCAGCTCTTCCTGGACCATGCTTTAGGTGTTCTGCCCTTGCTGCATCAATTTCAGAGTCTCCACCTCTTCACAGCATCTGAGGGGAGAGAATATAGTTCTTTTTAAAATAAATGAAATATTTGAGGTAAATGACATGTACTTATTTACAAAATATCTTTATGGTCTACAGCTAAAAAAAAAAAAAAAAAAATTATAATAGTTTGAAATTGATGAATGAATATTGTATGAAACATTAGAAAAAGGTAATCAACATGCATTAGATTTTATTTTATTGTATAAAAGATGTTCTGCTTTAAATGGGTGTTAGATCATTTGGGGGAAAACAGCATTTGTCCCCTCCCTCTTCAATACCATTGTGGTGCCCTTGAGAAAGACCCTTAACTAGGTGTGTAACTGTGAGAAAGCGAACAGGACATTTGTGATAAAGACAGGTGGGCTGTGATGTCCCCTGAATAGATAAAGTGTGCCAATAAAAATTACATCAATATACAAGGAACAAGGCTACATTAATAACTTACAGTAATAACTTTGACTGTATCATTAAACATACTTTATTCTATGGTATACCATGCATAAATTCAAAGTAACTTTTAGCCTTCTAACGTTAGCTAATTTTAGCCATACTCAGTGAATTTCAGTTGACAAAGCGGGCATCATTTCTCTCGGTTCCTTCATGTCAAACAAGTAAAACTCAAGCACGTTAATCAAATAATGCAAAATGTACTTACCCAAAAGTAGATTTTATATAATATATATCGATACAACTCCTTCCTCGATTCCTTCTCTCCTCGTGGTTGTTCAATGCTCCTACCGGAAGAACACATTAACACTATCTCGCGAGATAATCTGTCCTATTTTGGGATTTTGTAATATCACAAAATGTATTACTATCTTTTGTTACTACATCTTGGCAGCACAGTTTTGGCAATTACATCCAACTCAGAAATATATTTACTTTGTATACAAATCGTGTATTTCATAAAGATGATTCCTGTTTTTTTTCCTGCTACTCTTGCTTGGATGTCTTTTCACAACATTGACTAGACGTGTAAAAGACGTCAGTGGACGTTTATTCACAACCTCTTAAAAACCTCTTAAAAACTACTTGGTGCACTTAAATTAATTATTGCAGTATTAACCAAGGTGTAAGCACAGCTTTTGCATATTTCACAAGTATTTCATTGAGGGTGATGATGGACTATAAATGCACGCGTAAAACCACAACCAATCACAACCAATTCACAACAGGGTATATATTGAACTACACGTAGCTAAATGTCAAAGTAACAATTATACATGCAACCCCATAGAACTATAGACATGTACAAACGTATCTGAATGCATTTTTAGGAAATGTTCTGTGTTACATATTTTTACCGAATTATGCCGTCCTACCGCGATTATTTTTGGCCAGGGACACGAAGTTCCTTAAAATACGGAATCATAATTTATTGTCTTGACCTTGCCCAGATAGCAAAATACACTCGGGCCAGTTCCGGTTAGATTCTTGCCTGCCGGAGACTTAACACTCGGCCCAACTCCGTCTGCCGCACAAGAGTCAAACGGGCCAGATGCGGCGGCCGTCAGTGAGCCGACACTGGCGCATCCGAGCCGGAATCGGCCTGACACTAAAGTGCACAGCGCGCCGGACGTGGCCCGGATTCATTTTCAATTCTACTTTACTGTTCACTAATCTTTCATTTAAAATTGATACACAGCCAAAATGTTTACTTTCATTGTAATTATAAATATATATAAACATCTCATTATGATGAATGCATTTTAAAAGTAAACAACTCACTTGATTAAGTTGGCATGAGAAAAATGTATTTAGTCAAGTCAAGTCACCTTTATTTATATAGCACTTTAAACAAAACAGATTGTGTCAAAGCAACTGAACAACATTAATTAGGAAAACAGGGGATCTGTATCTGGGGCTCATCTAGTTGTCCTGGTCTACGCTGCCATTCAGGGCTGTAGAGGTCCTTTCTAGGTGCTGATCCACCATCTGGTCTGGATACGTACTGGATCTGGGTGACTGCAGTGACCATCTGAGCTGGATACAAACTGGATCTGGGATTGAGTGTAATCTCAGTCATTATTTGTAAATCTCCCAGGAATGTTTGTGTCTAGTGTGGACAGATTCTAACTGTTGCGGTGCGACATGACGGGTCAACGATCACATCCAGTGTAGACACACGGTGGTTACAGGTGCCATAGATCTGGGCTAATCTGCTGTTAGAATTTGTGGCGTATTTTGGCAAATGAAAGGATTTTTTTTTTTTTAACTGTCTCAGATTGAACACTTTGTAACTAGTTAAAAATTACAGCATGGAAATTTCGAGGTATAATTCAAGAACATGCCAAAAGTCGCCAAGATGAGCTCTCAGCAGGTTTTAAAGTCAATATTTAGGTGCCACTGATACTGTAATCTTTTGCAGAGTTCCCTCGATAATTTTATAACACTGTGATGCTTTGGTCACTTTTTGGGTTAAAGTTATTTTTCAATTTAAAGTTTTATTGTCAAAATATTCTTAAAACATCACAATCATAAACATTTCATGATTGTACCTTAAGGTTTAAACTTAATGAGCTCTTTGTCTTGCAGTAATTGTTATTTATTTGCTGTGTTGGAACATAGTACAGTGATACAGAGGAAATGCTGCTTTTGGATTGGTTTTATGACTGAGACCTCAAATAGATTATGTATAGAAATATTCTTTCTTTCTTTCTTTCTTTCTTTCTTTCTTTCTTTCTGTAATCCTTGTAAAGAATGCAAATATTAAGAAATGAATGTTATCTACAAGCCACAACACTAGTGGAACTTCCCTTTAACTGAAGAAGTATTTTTCGTATTTAGGACAAGTGTTTGTGGCAACTGCTTTCTCTGAACAGCGGTCTCATCACACAGGCCTCAGTACACTGGAGGTGAAGTATTTTATTTTAAACTGTTATACCCAGCAGTAGAGCAGTGTTTGACTCTTGAATCTCTGTACTCTACACTTTATTTACAATTTCAAATAATTTCTTGTGGTTGCAGTACACCTGTAACCACTCTAAGATGACATTTCACACCCTACAACCCCTAAAATGTATGTTGCTAATTAAAATAAACAATGTGGATGACTTTATTGACACTTTGACAAATATTTGTACTGTATTTTTTGAATGTGTTAGACTTTACTTGTATCTTTTTAAAAAAAAACATTTTACTTCTAGAACCCAGATTTACAAAACTGTACCTATCTGAGCCCTACCTGTTTTACTTTGTGATTACCCTAGATACTTCTACTACTAACTCGCTTTGTAAGTTCTCATAGTTACAGCTTAAACAAGTACATAATTGTGGGAAAATTTGCTTTGTATTTGCTGGTATATTACTGAGATATTTGTATAAAGATTAATGTTGATTATATACCTAGTTCATGCAAAAATGAAAATTATGCCGTTTAATCTTATGTAATTTCATCCCATAAAACTTGTTCATCTTCATGGCACGAATGAAGGTATTTAACTCTGACACTTGAATATGTTCCTAAAGAAACCATAAAATAAATCCAGATTAATGGAGCAGTTTAATCTACTTTTTGGGCCAAACTTTTCAATTAATGTTTAGGAGCAGTTTCAGTTATATTTCCACTTGAACTTGGTTAGGTATAGTCTGATTACAAACCAGTCTTGATCAAGAATTCTTGAACACGCTGAACCATGCTGTAAAATGCCTGTAGTGACGTTTCTGCTCAGGATTGGTCGTTTGTCTTTTGCCTAGCCACCAGTTTCTCTGTAGGTGGCCATGCATGCTATTTGAGCTAAGTATACAAGTTAATAGTAAAATTAAAAGAAATATTTCATCCTTCATAACATGCTATTTACATCTGGTACCATATCTTAACTCTTGCAAGACAACGGCTGACACATTTGTGGTGCATTTCAAAGAGCTGTTAACAGCCCAACAGTGAAAAAATTAAAACATATCCATATCGGCTTGGGCCGGATCAGCACAGAATAAAATGGTTAAGCAATGAGAATGGTTTGACCCGACAGTGAAAAAGCAGCTCAAGTCTTCTGAAGACACATGATTGCTTTATATGATCAACTGTCTGAACTTTTGGGAAAATAGACATTCAGTTGAAGAATAGAAATTTCGCGGATTTTATTAAAAAATGTCTTCGTGTTCTGAAAATAAACAAAAGTCATGGTTGAGTAAATGATGACACAAATTTCAAGTTTGGATGAACTAACCCAATGGCATGGCAGTGTAGGCAGGACAGATAACACTGACAACTGATCATCCACATTTCCCTAATAATATTGTTTTTATTTGGTTTTATACAGTTGTCTGATGTTGATGCAGTCTGGGCACTAGTGTCTGTTGGGGTTCTATCATTGGGGACTATGGGGGCTATCATTAAAGATAAAGTATCTCTCCAAATCTTCTCTGCCTTGACCCTGTGTCTTCTGCCATCATTGTTCAGGGCAGTACTGCAAATAACAGTCTCCAGAATCTACCTCAACCATTTGCTTACGAACTGCCAGTTGATACGTTTGGATTACTGCTACATTTGGATTACTGCTACATTTGGACTACCCTAATACCGTGAAGAACACTTACAGTGTGAGGCTTGACTTTGAATAGAAAAAGAAGAAAAAAAAACCTGTGGCCAACCCAGTGCCAAACTCATTGTACTGCTACCTCCACTGTTTAAAAAAATAAAAAAATGGATATCCACCAATTTTTTAATTGCCGTCAAGACAGCAGCCCTCCTCCTGATGCCAGCAAACGACCTCGGCTACAAGCCCAAAGTGAGTGAGCTCGGAAAACAGTACTAAACTTCATGTTTTTGAGGTTAATTTGGTTCACGGTAGATTCATGCCACTGACTCAAGTCACCTCTACTAGTTATTGTTATCACTAGCTGTTCACAGTTTTGCGGGTATGGTAAATGTCCGTTAATAGTAATAATAATAAAAATAATGTTCAATATTTTGAATAGAAATCATCACTCATACAGCAGCCATTCATCTCATCTCCGGTTTATTTGTGTTCGTATACATACAATATCCACGATCCGCCAGGGCTATATAGTCCAATGGTGTTTTGCAAAATCGTCTGTTAATGTCGGCAGCCATTACACTTGTGGAAACTACAGTGCAACTTATATTGTCTTTCTTCTGTTAATTACAGAAACTGAGTTTTCTTTCAATTAAAATATGTGGCACCAGATTCATCCTTCTGTCGTTAATCTGCACCTGCTACATTAGCAGTTGGAAAAAACTGTAATCGACAACTATTTTGATAATCGATTAGTCGGTTTGAGTCATTTTTTAAGACAAAAGTAAAAAATTTTTTTATTCCAGCTTGTTAAATGTGAATATGTTCTAGTGTCTTCTCTCCTCTGTGACAGTAAACTGAATATCTTTGAGTTGTGGACAAAACGAGACATTTGAGGATCATTCCTGGGCTTTTGGTGAAACACTGATCCACATTTTTCTGACATATTATAGACCAAACCACTAACGGATTAATTGAGAAAATATTCAACAGATTAATCGACTATGAAAATAATCCCAAATCCCTAATCATTATGTACAAGTGCATTGCATTGGAACCCCTGGATATAAGTCTCCTTCTCTATCTCTCTTTTTTTGTTCTCTCTGTTTTGTCATTTAGTAAACATTATAGATTTCAACAATATTATTCCTTCTTGAGTCTCTTTAACAAGAACTTAGATTAATGTATGAATTGAATAGTGATTGTGTGACCTATATGAGGGAACAACCAGTGATACCCTTGGTAGTAATATCAAATGATAGCCTATAGCGATGTCATCAGGATACACATAGGCAGTGGTCACCCAGAATTTATAGTTTACCCACCTTTTTTTTTTACCACTACACCTCTGCTTAAATGTATATAAAATTGTATGTGTGTGTTATAAGAAACATTGTTATCATTAATTTGTAATGGATGTTTAAAGCACTTCATTTACTGGAATAACTCTTACTTTTTTTTTTTTTTTCAAGGTAATTGGTTTGCATGGTTTTATAGCAAGTAAATTAGACTGCTGTTTAAGTAAATACAACTTAGAAATTCCAAGTTGCAGGAAATGTATGGAGGTAAATCAGTAGCTAAACTCGAGAGGTTGGACATCTGAATGTGAGAACTTGTCATATTAACATTCGTATTTGTAAGTTGAAATTTACACTCACAGCTCTGATGTGAAAAGCTGAATCTTTCAATTTGCACACACAGACAATGATCAAACACACCGTGTTTTGAATTGGAAGTTGTAGATTAATAGTCACAAATGTGTAAAATGACATACACAAATGTTTACGACATATTTACTTTTTGCACTCTTACGTTCAGTTTCGCTG
Source organism: Cyprinus carpio (assembly GCF_018340385.1). Classification (NCBI taxonomy): domain Eukaryota; kingdom Metazoa; phylum Chordata; class Actinopteri; order Cypriniformes; family Cyprinidae; genus Cyprinus; species Cyprinus carpio. Next base: position 9,149,333 of record NC_056595.1, on the reverse strand, counting down.
CACAACGTCAAGTCGGCACTTACAACCTCTCAGATCTGGCAGTACGAGTTCAAATCCTAGCGCTCTGACTTTTGCTACTCTTTTGCAGTATTCCTGTTGCAAAACTCACTTGTGCACCTTGTATATGCAGATGTGAGAGCGCTAACAAGAGCCAGGGGCGGGGCTTTGGTGCGAATGAAGACATTTTATTGGTCGATGCTCACCAATGAACAACGCCAGCCACCGCGACATGCCAAGAAAGAAAATGTTTGTATTTCATACATGATGTATCAGGTATCCGCTTTGTAAAACCGCCCGCAAACTACGTTTACACACGCACTGAATATCCTTAGCTTTTACACGGATTTTAAGGGACACTGCCTTCATTTTGTCATTCAGGTATTAACTTGGTAGACAAATAATGCAACATCTTTCATATGTATATCCCACTGCATATCGCTGTTACCAGAATTGCAACATAAAACTCTGTTGTTTTTATTATTTTTATGATTTGTAAAAATAATTTAAACTTCTTCATTGGATTAAATTCCTAATTGCTTGTCAGTAAATGAACCTTTTTTAAATGCAACATAAAAAAAGCTTCTAAAAAATCGAGTGTTTGATAATGTCTCAATGTACATTTAAAAAGCAAAACCTAAAAAATAAGGCAGTTATGACCTAGCAATACTGTTTTTGAGCAACTAGAGTCAAAGAGCTAAATACATCTACTTTATTAAAACATCAATAAGGCCATCTAGTGGTTAAACAATGGCATTACATATGAATATCTATCTTTCTGGACACCAAATGCCTCTAATATTGCTCTTTGCCACTGGAATTTAAAAACATTTTCTCTATTTTACCGCCCTAAATACTACACTTATTGTAATATAAATAATAAGCATATTAGAAATTGTTATATTTTAACATGGTCATTCATGGATCATAAGATATTGCGCATATTATTTAGTATCATAATCTCTTCAAATTAACTAAGCAGGGACTGGGAGCTAAGTAGAGAGCTATGTAAGAGCTATGTAGTACTAGTTATTTTATTGGTTCACTAAAGTTCCACTGAAGTGTGTGTTGATTCGTGACAATATTGACTGCTAAGGGAGTATGCGAATAAGAAAGCGAATATAATACTGTTTCATCTCCAGAAAAAAATGCTAAGCGTAGTCAGCCATGCAACAATCAATGTACATTATGTGTTGAATAATGTGCTAAAAATCGCCTGGCAAATATAGTGAAAACCCGCTGTCTGTCCTGATTAATCCCATTCAAATAGATTTAACAGCGCGATGATGTTTAGTACTATTGATAGCTCCACATGAACCGCGTGGCGGTGAGATCAAAGCAGGTCACAACTGTTTCTCAGCTGCTCTGGTGCAGCGATATTACTCTGCAATATGCAGTGGGGATATACATATGCAAAGATGTTGCATTATTTGTCTACTAGACTAATACCTTAATGAACAAAATGAATGCAGTGTCTTAAAAATCATGTAAAAACTTAGGTATATACAAATAGGCCTAACTGATACATATGCATACAAATAAAACACAAATTTCTTTCTTTGGCATGGTCGCGATGGCTGGCGCGTTGTTCATTGGTCAGGCATCGACCAATAAAATGTCTTCATTCGCACCAAAGCCCCGCCCCTGGGCTCTGCGCTCTCGCACATCGCATATACAAGTTGCACAAGTGAGTTTTGCAACAGGAAATACTGCCAAAAGAGTAGCTAAAAGTCAGAGCGCTAGGTGATTTGAACTCGTACTGCAGATCTGAGAGTTGTATAGTGTGCGAAAACTTGACGTTGTGCAGCGAAAACTGAAGTAAAGTGCAAAAGTAAAATATGTCGTAAACATTTGTGTATGTCATTTTAACAGTTTGTTGACTATTAATCTACAATTCCAATTCAAAAACACGGATGTTTGATCATTGTCTGGTGTGTGCATAATTGAAAGTAAGAGTTCAGCTTTTCACATCAGAGCTGTGAGTGCAAAATTTCAACTTACACAATACGAATGTTCAATATGACAAGTTTCTCACATTTCAGATGTCACCAACCTCGCGAGTTTAGCTATCTGATGTTTTACCGTCCCATAGAAATGTTACCATAAGTTAGTTCAATCTTAAGTAAATAGAGGGTTAGAACTACACACACAGACTTATTAGTGGCACTTAATCATTTAGTTGTTGAGCATAGGGATTCTGACTTACCAGAACTTACCAGCGCAAGTTTACAACACTAAATAAACCTTTGTTAGTACAAAATACTAATCTTATTTCAGTTTACTTGTTTTTTTTTTCAAGGCAATGTTTTTTTTTTTTTTTTTTTTTTTAGTGTTTGTTTGTTAGTTTTTATTTTGTTTGTTTTGTGTTTTTTTTTTTTTTTTGGAGTCACGTTTGAACCACTAGAACTGAGGTGCTACAGCAACAGGTCACATTAAAGAGCCACAAAAAAATTATTTATTGATATTTATATTAAAAATGACAAGTTTTGAAAGCTGAGACTTATAGTTTCCTTCCAAAAGTAGCCTGCTCTGTCTTGTTAGTCAGATCGCATGTCAATCAAACTCGAAATCCCGCCCTACATTCCAGAAGCCATTTCACTTAATATGTCACAGTTTTTGGGCAGATAATAACCAACTCACGCATTTCATGCTGACTTTAACATAGCTGTGCATCGACAGCATTTGTGACACGTCCCCTAGCATAAGGAAATAAAACAATCACAAAAATGGAAAAGCTAAAGTGACACAAAAAGATATAAAAAAAGTAAATTATAAATTTTGCTAAAATATAAAACCAGCAAAACAAAAGGAAACTAAGAATGAATTTTAGTAAAAATTTTAGCGGCATTTAACACCAAACATACAAAACCTATACAGTATCCTTGTGACAACTTCCCTGTGTGACAGCTATTACAGTGTACATTATATATAATATACAATATTACTAATATAATTATATAGGCCCAATAGTATATTTTACTTTTTTTAATTTCATATCATTTTATAGAATTTGAACGTGTCAATCGAACACACGTACATGACTAAAATTTCCCAAATATAGAGCACATAGAATGACGCTTCAGTAGTGTTTGACCGTGTGTTTGAGTGAGTGATCTGTATCTCTTTCTCTTTCTCTCTCTCTCTCTCTCTCACACACACACACACACACGTAAATTATTCGCATAGGAAAGAGAAGGAAGGATAGGGCGAAGATCGATTTCTGCGTCAGACAGAAGGAAACGCTAGTCATTTTATGCCAGTAACAAAACTCTGTGGCCTGTTTTTGGCGTCCTGCCTTGTCACTATGGTCAGCTGATCAACACTTCTGGATTGTGTTCAATTAGACAACATCTACATGGGATTGAAGAGGCTCAAGTTACCGATGGGTACAAGCGAACTGTAGTAGACCGTTATACTAAAAATTGCATCAGACTTGCATTGAGAGAACGGCTAAACTTTTTTGACGGAAAGATGTGCGTAAAAGTCTTGACATCCGCGCACCCAGCTGAAGAAAAACAAAAGGAGTGTGCTTAGGATAATATTTTAGGATAATAGCTAACTGATATTTGTCTAGAGTTAGCGTGTTTAGAGATGTGATTAGTGTCTCGCTATCATATCGCTTCTAAACCCACCGTTTGAAGACGCCACATACGTATATCGAAAAACCTGTCAGTTTCCACTTTTAGAACAAGGTCAACCACATATTAGTATTATCCTTTACAGTAGTGTGGGTACTCCCCCTCAGACTCGACTATGAAGTACAATTTGACTTGCTATTGAAAGTGCGGAGCAGGAAGAAATAAACCACCCATTAAAGAATGCAGGAGTAGAGAGGGTAACTAAAGATGGCATCGGCGATTATTTCTTGAGGGCACAATCCCTGCGTGAAACACATTGTTCTGGTGAAGGATGTTGGGTTAACGGGATCCGCGGGCTTCAGTCCATTAGAGGCAGGAGGAAGAGGAGTTCTTTGAAATAAGGACTGCCCATGGGATCGGGACCGAGAAATATACTTCTACCTACACAGAAGCTCCTCAGAATTTGGGGTAGGGACAGAACTTTGTTAAAAAGACTTCGATGGAGTGTTTCCTCACGAGAGGATCATGGGCGAAGCATTTATTCAAAGTCCCCTCTGATAGAAGGGGTAGGTGTCAGAAACTGACATAAAGTGGCATTTGTACGTTGGACATTTGCTATTCGACAGAATCTCAGGGACCGTCTCACTAAGGGTTACATAGCGAAACTACTATACACTTCTCTAACGTCAATAGCATGCAAGGAAGAATGACTAACAGTCGATGAGAGAAACAACTGATTAACGCTGCATCAGCCAGGTGTTCAACTAATATAATGCACACCTTTATTTTTTGATAATTATTAAAAATAAACTGTAATCATATGGTAAGAAGACCAATTGCTACTTTTCATTAACAGAATGGACTTAAACACAGAATTAAAGCTTCAATAGCCGCATATTGTAGACAGGAATGACCTCACTTTATAAAAACATATACTGAATAAAGTGTTCATCTAGGTGGTTCAGATACTACTAATGACACCATTCATCATAATTTTCATAATTATTCAAATTAACACTGTGAAATTCAAATGTAAAATTATATTGCTACTTTATCCTTATCGAAATCACGACTAAATATTACATAATTTAAAGATTTTTCACACCTCAAATAGCGATTATGGAACAGATATGAACTCAACGTTCATAACAAACCATACCATGCTATAAGTGTTCAGTCTAGATGTCAAGCTATAATGCCCTACTCCGTGTCATCTTTTTCAATAGGATGAGTTCACCACTTAAACTGTAACCATCATTATTGTTAAAAAATTTTTTGCTACTAGTTTCATTACTGCTATGGGCTCAATATGTTAAAATATGCCACTAGAGCCGATTTTTGAGACCCAATTCACGGTAATGGTTTTTTTTTTTTTTTTTTTACATAAGGATTTACAGTTATTATATAAAAGGTGTGGCAGTTAATAAGGCATGACACCTAGGTAAGAACACATTTACAGTATGTTTTATGAATGGTGAGTCATTCTGTTCGCAAATGCTATGGGCTTCAAATGAGTGGACGCCTATGTTTAGCATTTGATGCCATATTGGTAATGAAAAGTAGCAATTGTTTTACATATGATTTACAGTTATTTTAAATGATTATCAACACAAAATCTAAAAGGTGTGGCATGTATAGTTGGACACCTGGATGAAACGTTAACAGGTTGTTATTACATTGATGTTAGTCATTCGGGCTGTGTGCATGACTAGATGAGCTGTTAAGAGGAAGTGTAATAGTCGTTTCGCATGTAACCGTTTAGAGACAGGTTCCCTTTAGGAGATTTGCGCATATCGAATTGTTCCAACGTTCAAGCCAAACTTTACGCCAAAGTGGTTTACTGAAGTGTTAATGTCAATTCTACTCGAATAATCTTCTCTTCTATTCCACAAAGTCGTTACTGTACACATTTTTCGTTTTATCTCAGAATTATTTAACATTTTTGTTTACGTGCTACATTTAAAAGAGAAAAATGATTGTGCATATCAGCAACATTTTCTGCCGAACCTTTGCCTCATCCTGTGTGACTGCAAAACGCCAATTAAAAAGTCTGTACTCGATTACACTGTAATTACTTGACTCATTCCCTAAACTTGACAATATCTGGGGCTAAATTGCTTCTCAAGAGAAGCGATATTTTAGCCATATTAATAGACTGTTTGTTAATGTAATATAATGTAATACGGATTATTCGTCCTCTATTGAGATATAATAATTATTTAATGTACAGTAGAACAAAACACCAGTATCATTAGTAACAGAAGGTTACCTGACAAGGAATACTATGTACTACTAGCATAGACTCGTAATTTCCACTGAAATTATACACTGGGAAGCTAAACCTAGTTTCCTTTGTTTGGGAAAAAGGTTCAGTTATTCTGCGTTAATAATTCACACTGGACTAGATACAGTTACACTACAAACCAGACCTGTTCATGTGGCTTGCTTGGCTTCTGAAACAGAGGAGAGTACCAGATGAAATAGAGCTTTCTTTACGGTGGAGAGCATTGTAGCCACACACAACAGCACACACACATAATATATATATGTTTTTTCCAACTCCGGTTAGTGTCGTAATAAGGTATCGGTTAATGTTGTCGCTTAACCGAGAATCTTTCCTCGTTTTAAAGCAATCTTTTCTCGCCTAAGACCGAGATTTATAGTATAACATAAGATGTTTTCTCGTTAAAAATTCTGATAAAAAGATGTTGTCGTTTAATACGATATAATTATTCCTCTTAAAACATCTTTTTCTCCTTGAAACACGACAATATTTGTTCCTCGTGATAAACAACACATTATGTCATAACACACCAATGTTTTCCCATTATTATAGATTATATGTAGCCCTACCTTAGCGTGAGTGGAGCTATAGCGAATGTTCGAGCTGCAGTCGACCACAGGTAGACAGTCTGACCAAACGAGGATCTGCTGCACGCTTGCTGCTGAAATGTATTGAAAGCACACTGTTTTAAATGTTATTTTAATGTGAATGGTTTTAATTGTGTGAGCAGCAATGTTTATTAGAAATCAACCTCCAATCAAATGTCGAACATATAGTGAGTATCCATTAACTGCCACCAGACCTATATGAGTGTCCCTTCTATAGGCTATGATCAGATCAAAACGGTTATTTTTTGAATCCAATCGACTCTGCGAGCTTAATATTTCTGACTGAAGTTTGATTTGAACCTACAACAACAAATCGAAATCATGAACAAAAAAAAAGAAAATAAAGAGATTTTTTTAATAGGCTAAATAAATAATAATAATAATTACAGGGCCAAGCACTTCAGACAAGCAAGCCTGAAGGAGCTTAAGCAGTGCAGCATGGAAGCATCAGACCAAAATTGACCACCACTCCCCGACCACCGCCACCCAACGCCCGAGCCAATGCTGCACATACCCACACAGGCACAACAGCCAGCCATCACGGCAAACAACATCATTACAAACCTCTAGGCGTAGTAGTGATTTATTAGCTTATGCAGCGTGTGAAAAATACGGTGGCGCTGTCTATCAAATCGATGTGGTGTGAGAGTTCATGTCATGTGAGTTGTGGACAATGACCACACAAAAGTTTGGTGTCCTATGCCACAAGCATTGCTGCGAGGAATAACAGCTCCCATATACCAGTGCCAATTATTGGCATCACTGCCTCAAATATTGTTGCCTGTTCGGCTATTGCGGAAAACGGAGTTTTTGTCTATCGCACCACCAAATATCACATATCACTTTTGTCAGCTGATCAGTCTGAAGGTCATCCTTCCGAGTGTTTGGTGAAACAATCGAACCTCACTGGTTGATGAGGACCGTTAGGAAAAAGTAGGTTTCAACATAAATCAAAATGGCGGACAGGAAGTCAGTTACTCTAGCCATATTGGATTGATGCTATGTTGGGCGGCATAAGCCAAGAAATATTTGAGACCAGTTTCCTTGCAATAGGCTAAGTTATTATCATTTTTATAAATGTACGTATTGATGGTTAATGAATGGTTTCTTCCCTGTGATCCAATAGGCGGACCGTTACCAAATTGAGTTGTGAGCAGATGCGTCATGTGTGAATGGTGTCAATGGACAACATACACAAAGATTGGTGCACAAATGTCAAAGCTTTGCCAGAGATCATTAGACACTCAGGAATCATTTTTGCACCGTGCCTAAAATTATGTAAACAGCTGCTGTATGGGGAAAACACGGTTTTTGTCCATCGACAACGAAATGCTAACTTTTGCGCCAGTCTGAAGATGAACTGACTCAAATTTGGGGAAAATGGACCAAACACCGCCGGAAGAGGAGTTGTAGAAAAAGTAGGCTAACATTAAATCACAATGGGCGGTATGTGATGTCAGCTTTTTACTAAAAAAAGTTGTTTATGTCTGTTGTCGGCACGACCCAAGGACTATTTTGAGACCAGGTTCATTGCAATATGCCTAATGCCAATCAAAAGTTATAAGATTTGTTTGAAATGTCTATAATTAAAGGTAAGGAATGGTTTAATTACTCTTTGCCAAAAGGTGGCGCTTGTTACCAAATTAATGTGCCGTGGTCAGTGTGAGGTGAAATGGCACATACAAAGTTTAGTGTAAATTTGTCAAACCTTTGCAGAGATTCAACCATCAGATGCAGTTTGGCATCTTTCCAGCAAATTCATTCATGCACTAAACAAAAACGGTTTTTGTGTATCAACACAAAATCCATAACTTTTTGCCAGCTTTGTTTGAAGATGATCCGAGCCAAATTTGTTGAAAATCGGACCAACGATCTAGGAGGAGCTTGAAAAAGTAGAGTGTCACCATGAATCAAAATGGTGGACAGGAAGTTCAGCCAATATTGGTAAAATTGGTGTATCAGTTATTATGGTAAAATTATACCATAATTTCATCATGTGCTCGATTACAATAGGTTAATGTAAGCAAAAGTTATTAGCATTTTTCTAAATTTCATCATAACTTTGACCACAAGGTGGCGCTGCCCCCAAATTTTTGAGTACCATGAAGGTATGGAGCTGAAGATTTTGTAATTAGTTTCAAAGATACGTAATGCATTAGTAAAATACAGCATTTTAGAACATAATTCAAAATGGCCGACGCCCCTAATGCGTTCATAAAATACAGCATTTAAGAACATAATTCAAAATGGATGACATTGGAAAATTGGGTATCATTCGGCATGATGCACCGAATCTAACGAGACCAGTTTTGTGATTTTTTTCATATCTCCTGACCACTAGGGGGCACAGTGCTGAAACACTGCAGGTAGTCTCAGGTCATGCTTGTTATAACACACACCAAGTTTGGTCTCAATAGGCCAAACCGCTCATGGAGATATAGCCTCACGCCCACTTTCACATGCCTCTCTGTGAGAATTCATTCACTTGCTATTCGGAAACAATATGACTAATCAACTTGAATTCCATAACTTTTTGCCAGGGTGGTCTGAAGATGATCTGGTTCAATTTTCGTAACAACTGATTCAATGGCCTAGGACGAAGTTCGAAAAAAAGTAGTTTTCACGAACAATTGAAAATAGCGAAAAAACTGAACCTTACAATTTTTTAATTTTGGTGTCCTTTTGACTTGGCATGAGCCAAGAATCAGAGGAAAAAAGAATTTTAATTTTGTGGTTTTACGGTTCAAAGTTATTAGCATAAAGAAATTGATTCACTTTGATGGTGGCTAGAGAGTTGGAGTTAAGACTCCAAATTTGCTATAGTTAATGTTGACTCTGTCCTCTATCAGTGTGCCAAATTTTACAACTTTCTAAGCGGTTCTATGGGCTGCCATACACTTTGCGGCGGAAGAAAAAAAAATCACACTACGATGTAGGATACAATAGGTGCCTAAGCACCTTGATTATAGCCCCCTAATAAGAAAGAGAATAAACAACAGATATTATATAACAGTAGTAATAAAAAATATACAAAAGAAAAATGTCCATAGACAGAACTGTGAATGTGCATGTGTCAATGTAAAGATAAAGGTTTGATGAGTTATTTACAGATGTACAGTACAGTACTGTGAGCAGTATTATGTGTTGTTCAAAGTGGGACATGGCCTGGGGGGAAAAAACTGTTCTTATGGCAGGCTGTGTTTGGTGCTCAGTGATCTGTGCCCAGCCAGAGGGAGCAACAGTTCAAAAGATAGAGTGATCTGGGGTGTCAGGGTCCAGAGTGACTTTTCTGCCCTTTTCCCTCACTCTGAGATATATAAAGATCTTAAAGTTTGGGTATAGGGCATTTCCAAATATAATACAAATCCAGACTCAGCAAAGTTAGAGTATAAAAGTCTTTATTTTTTTCTTATATGTAGATGTTGGCCTCAATCTCTCCTAGTTTACTGTGTGGATCCTTCAATCCGCATCCATAAGTGATTCACTCCTGTGTTTTTTATATGAGTTCCAGCTCAGGTCAGTTCTCTTAGGTGTGAGTGGTTTGATTTCAGACCTGGAAGTCAGCATGAGACACTGTTTCTCTATAATATTGCAAACACAGAGACTGGCAGACAGAGAGAGAGAAAAGACAATTAATCAAATCTGCGATGGAACATCTAATTACACAGTAGTCAGTAGCTGCAATAGTCATGTTGTTTCCAACAGTCTGTTTTAAAACCCCAGTCACGCCTAGATCTGTCTGCTGGAAGATATTTTTCTCCTCTTTTATGACTTTTAATTTGATGTTTCTCTTCTTTATTCTCTGTTGTAAAAGCAGAATGCCTGCATGTACACAATCAATTACATTAGGTCAAGTAACAATGTAACTTATAGGTGAATCATGCAAGATTTGTGTGTGTGTGTTGTAATATATTGTCTTTACCCAGTTTAATGTTAAGCTGACTTTTATTACTATATGCCATTAATGGGTTTGTCCCTCAAAAGTGTAAAATGCCATGGGTTGATTTTTCCCATCAGGTTTAAGTTTTGACATACTGCATAAGTTTCATTGGACCAAAATGTTTGTATTGCAATATTTTACTTATTTTACATTCTACAATGATAACACTGAATGATGATGAGTTTGTGTATGAGTTTCTGCATGTATATTTCATGAATACATTATGATTTTGAATACACTCATGATCTTTATGATTACTACTATGCATTGATTTTAATGTTGAAATTGTGTAAATACATTACAGTGACTAAATATGTATTCTAGGTTTTTTAGGGTTATTATTGATTGGCCATTGATCTAATGAGAGCCACAGATGCAACGTGGCTACAGTGGACACTTCAATACAACATCTTCATGCACCTGCTGAGAAAAACAAATGTGGAGAGTGTAAACTGCATCAAATAGTTGTTGCATGCTTGGTGGAGTTGGATGGGATTACTATAAGTGAGGACGCTCATGTTCACTCTAGACAGTGTGCTTGTCTACTTAATTTCTTTTCTCATGACATAGTATTACAGCTACAAGTATTCAAGTATTATTAATAATATGTTGGACTGTTAATTGAAGAAGTAGTCTACTTTTACCTGTTGTGACAGACCTTCACAAGCTTTATTTGTGATGTTTGTGTTGGGAGGCACCATATGCTTTATTTTTGTAATTTCACTACATGACACTAGTGTCACAAGAAACTACACACTTCATCTTTGAGCCATTTTTGGCTTTTAAAAATAAATGTAAAAGTAATCACACACTGTAACTGCTGTACAATTATAATGATACAACCCTAGTTTTTCCATCTTTGCATTGTGAATTGTTCAGCAGGACACCAAGGCTTTCAACTCCGTCTCCCCAGCTGATTCCTACTGAGGTTCAGCTCTCTCTCAGGTGTGATGGATTTGATTTCAAAGCTAAAAGTCAGGATGAGACACTGCTTTTCTGTAATTCTGCATTTATGCAGGCTAAAAAACAAAAAAGGGAACAAAAAAATTATACAGATCCATGTTAAGTTCATGTGTGAGGTTAAATGCATCTTGAATAAATGCCATAGTCACTCAAACACCAGCAAAACTTTTTAATTTTTTAAAGTTTAAAACTTTAAATTTAATGGAAATGAATGAAAAAGCAAGAAAGAGGAGCTTTGAAGATGCTAGTGTAACAATCCAAGTATAGAGTCGCCCTCACTCAACAAATGGGGTTAATTTATCAGGATTAATATACAAGATCAATATAAAGACAAAAGAGAGAGAGAAAAAACATTTAAAGGGGTCCTATTAAGCTCTTTTTAAAAGGTCTTAATTTTGCTCTTTGGGGGTGTACTAGAACAGAGGCTGTCATACTAGGTTGTTCAAAAAAACACATTATTTTTCATATTTTTACATTATTACAACACCTCTCCTCCGCAGTCTTGGCATGAACGAAACGAATAGTTCCTGTATCAAATGAAGGCCCACCCTTCTGGAAATGCGTGCTGTGATTGGTTAGCTGGGCCAGTGTGTGCTGTGATTGGTTAGCTGGGCCAGTGCAGTGTAGGATTTGACAGCACTCGTGCCTGGGACAGGAAATGTCCTGCCTCTCCTCACCAGACCCGCCTCTGATGACAGTTTCAGTGTAAATATTGTGTCAAAATCAAATCAATTTGAGCGTGATTTAAACCCCGGATGATTGTAACCACTCT